>NC_049198.1:6062576-6122007 GCF_009769625.2 Cygnus olor | reverse complement strand
AGAGAGAAGAGAGAAGAGAAGAAGCGAAGAGAAGAGAAGAGAAGAGAAGAGAAGAGAAGAGAAGAGAAGAGAAGAGAAGAGAAGAGAAGAGAAGAGAAGAGAAGAAAAAGGGAAGAGAAGAGAAGAGAAGGAAAAATGAATTCTATGTTTCTCATGCCCCGTTAACAAAAGAGACACTGAGCCTTTAACTTCCTCCCTTAATTTAGGGAATTTCTCATGAGATTACATTTCTCATCTGCTTTCTTCTTCTTGTGGACCTTCTGAATTACATTTTTTGATATCATCTCATCGCAACATTGTGCTTGAACTGGAGGCATGGATGTTACTGCAAAGCAGCCACATTTTAAAAGTTATCACAAAAGAACACTAGTTCATCTAGTTCTTAGGTGTACCTTGGCTCTGCATATACGGGTCCACAGAATGATGGAAAGCTAAAATAGTTCTGGATCACACAGAAGTCCTGATACTGAATATATTCCATCCAGGCTTTAAACTAGTGAAAGCTTTACTGAAAAACAAACAACAAAATCAGAAAAATAAAAATCAGCACACTTCTTCTAGTTATGTGGAAGATTGGGTTTATTGTGTGTATGTATGTATTTATTTATTTCTCAAATAAAATATTTGAGATGACAGGTTATATATATCGACGTGCAGGAATATCATGGCTATTATTTCCTTCCGGTGGTCTTACACACAAATTAGATAAGAAAAATAAATGAGGGAAAAGCGCTCAATAAATCTAACAAATTTTTGCAACCATGTCACCAACAGCTCAGGCAGCTGACAGAGGGAGAATAATAGCCTTGGAAACTTGTATTATAATATCTTATTAGTTGGACATGTTTATGATTTCCAATAAAACTCAGTCTTCCTGTGAAAGCCCTGCATAACCTGGGTTGACCTCATAACTGACTTTACCTTGAGCAAGAGGCTGGACTACATGATCTCCTGACATCTCTACCAACCTGAATTATCCTGTGTTCCTGCCATCTGCTGATATGACAGGGTACACACCAACATCCTAATACGGTCTGCAGATATAAGACAGTTATATACCACAAAAAGAAAGGGAACTTGAGGGATGGTTCAGAAGTCAGATATAGAGGTGGAATCATTGGGATCACAACATGGCATTGTAGAACAGGGATGGAAAAGACACATAGCATTTCCTAGGGCAACCTCAGCATCTGCATCTGTTTATTTATTTATTTATTTTTGTTATTATTATTATTATTATTTGCCTTTGACTAGCTGTGAGTGATTCAGATGAACCTGGAGCCCATGTCAAATTTGCTTTTGGATACAGCGATGTACCCATAGGTTGAACTACACAGGAGCTGTAGTGGCCACTTTCCTGCACTTATAGTAGTTCCTCTACCTCCTCTCCCTTCCCCAAAGCATTGCGTGACATGTAAAAGTTATATTGCTTTACTTGCTTTGTGAACTGAGAAGTAAAAAATATAAGAGCTGTCAAAAACGTAGCAATATAGTCAGAGACAGAATATCATTCAAGAGTTTGCTAGAGGAAACCTCCTCTGACTACGACATTCAGTCAATTAAAAACATCTCAGCGGAAAATCCAGACAGGGGCCAGGGCCTGGTTCTCAGGCAAGCCCAGGAGAGGAGAGAAGAGTGACAGAGCTGGGAAGGCAGGTCTGAGGGTTCTGGAGCAATGGTTTGCTGTTCCCATGTTGTCCGAAACACTTGGACCCTTTTTCTGTATGGGACTCTACACACATCCAAGTTCCTCCACAAATGCTGCTAAACTTTGTAGACATGATGGTACAGTATGGGGAGGCATTTTGTGACTGTCTCATACCCCCGGCAGTGTGCTGCCCAGATAGTTTGCTGCTATTACGTTGAGCTCTCTCTTGCAGATAAAATACTTGCAAGTGTTCAGCATCCTAGTAAATAATACCCTGTCTGTGCTGTGCTGTCATTTTGTTTGCTTAATTAGAGCAGGAGCAAGCCAATATCTAACATATTTTGAGTTGCTTGGACTAATGCTGTGTATAGCCTAAAATGCATGGTATGAACACATATACACACAAACTACTGCACAGCTGTCTTGATATATGATGTTTATAAATAGCAGGGGTAAATAGTAGGCTGGAGTATGTTTCAGCATTCAGGCTTTTAAATTGCTTATACAGCCATTTACACACTTCTAGTTGGACAGTCCTAAAAAATTGCAAGGTTAAGATTTAAGTAGTCAGTGCCTCTCTAAGCAAATGCAGGATGCCAAGGACGTACTTCAGAGGAGAAAAGGGCATGAGAGTGAATCACTTGTGAATCATCCCTGTGAACTTTTCCAGGAATGCCCATTCAGTCATTGTAATGTGAACTTCAGAGCATAGATTTTATATACATAGGACTGTCATAAATAAATCATAGGAAAATGTAATGAGAAAATATGGAGTAAGAAATAAAGCAAACATCTGTACAACACATCAACAGTACTTAATAATTCAATTCAGTGAAGGTCTGTATAAGGAAAAAAACAGTGATCTGTGTGCTCTGTACTATGCTACTTGAAGAATCTTGTTAATAGATTCTATTAATAATCAAGTTAATAAACTGTTCAAATACAGATATCATTAGTTAATAATATTTCAGGTTCCAAATAAATAAATAAATAAAGTTCATTAGCTGTTTGCTCCTCAAGTAAGATACCCTGAGATTAAGAGTTAGATATTCTATCCATCTCAAGGTCTGGAGCAAATGCACATGACAAAAATGGGTTGGTGTGTTCCTAGATTTCAAGGCTGCAGGAACTGAAATTCTTCAGGCTGCAGATGTAAATCTAGGGAAACCATGCTACATTTCCCTTGTTAACACTGACTTGTTTAACAAAGCCTTGGAGACCAAATTGTCAGGACTTCTTATCTACACCAGGTTTGCAGAAGGAGCAGAGCTTCCAGCCTTGTACAAAGCTGAATTCCTATGAGAATTTGCTTTAATCATATGGACTGTGTTTTTATTTATTTATTGTTTTTATTTATTGTTTTTATTTATTGCTTTTATTTTTTATTTTATTTCTATCCAGTTTAGACCACTTTTGGGCAGAGAGCTCTACATGGCTTTAATACTCAAAATATTTCACTACTGTTAACAGCACAGATGAAATAGTAATGAGTTTGGGTAATATGTAAGTAACCCCTTGTACAATTCAGATCTGGAGTTTGTAGTTTATATGGAACACCAGCTGTCTCTGAAGGTGTCTAATGGAAAGACTTCAAGAAGCTGATTTGACCCATTAAGGATCCAAATGAATCGAATAAGGAACCTAGAAAAAATACACTTTTGGTTTGGCATATGAAGTTAAGTGGAAGGAATATGTGCTATTTTCTGTACGCAGCAGAGACCTTGAATAAGTCTGAGTTTTTATCTGCTGCAAAGGCATAAGGAAAATTTGTCTCCGTTAAGAAAATTCCTATTTAAAAGCAGCATAAGTCAAAAAAAGGCAACAAGCAAGTAAAATAGTCTCTCGAGCCCATTGTTGAGACTGAAAGACAAATTGGCATCTGATAACAATGTCTATCGAATCTGAAACACAAACTGTTCTTCTGATGAAAACCAAATGTGCTGAGATCACTATGGCATAAATAGTATCACATCATTCTCTACCAATCTGTGTCCTTTGACATGAAACACACTCTCTCCTTTCCTTTTTGTGAGCAAAAAAAAAGACCAATGACATTTCAGAAGTTATTCCCAGGTCACACACTAAACCAGTTATGAAGGATATAGCATTTTTTTTGCTAGCATTATAGGTACAGTTAAATTGTTGCTTTTACTTTTGCAATTACATGATAGCAAAGTGTTAACTTTGAAATATATTGAAAGCAAGATTATGTTGCCTGAACAATGGCATCTACTAAGACGATCTATGAAGTCTGAGACGTCAAAATGGGAATGACAAAACATGACATACAATTTATATGAAATCCAGAGTCTTCCAGAGTGTTGCCTGGAGACCTAGCCACTAGTAATCTCTCCAGACATTGAAAATAGGACTAATATATAGGGAAGAGTATGTAAGGCAAGCAATAAACATAAAAGAAAGCTCACGAGTTGACAACTTCAGATCTGGAGGTTTGGTCTCTATCTGAAACTTTTAAAACTGTTGTGAGGAATAGCTTGGGGATGCTGTTTCACTTTTTTATTATATTCTAATTTAATATCTGTATTTTCATATACACATACTTTGACTGTTCTCCAGGTCATATCTCTAGCAGAAGACCCCTGTATAAGGACAACAGAGGAAAAGGAAAAAAAAAAAAAAAAAAAAAAAAAGAAGAAAAAAAAATCACCACTAGAGAAGAATGGGGAAATAAGATCTGACTTTGAATAACCTGAGTCTGTTAGTTAGTTAATTAATCAGTTTGTCTGTCTATATGCCTGTCTTTGCAAACTTTCTGTTGTATGAAAAATCATTTGTAGACCTACTTGAGCAGTATATTTTTCTTCAAAGGCATGCAAAATCCTTTCAACTTTGGAGCTGAAAGTAACATCTAATTGCAATTAAGTGCTGCTACAGTAGCTGGTAGCTTTAAAAGGCATTGGAACAGTATTTTGAAGTATTTTATAATTCACATCTTGAATAAAAATGCTTTAGCTAAATTCTGACTCTGACAGTGGCTTTCTCCTGCCAAGTTTCAGTTGGTGGTTCTCAGAAGAAGAGGCATGTCATGAGGTTAAGCAACAAACACTTGAACCATTTCTGTGTCCCATTACAAGTTGACTACATTATCAAAGAAACTCTGGGATTTTTTTCTCATGTTTCTTATTATCTTTATTGACTTTTTTGCAAAGCCTACAGAAAAGGGAAGAACTTACACTTGTGTAACTTCTTTCTCCAAACAGTAAATACTGTTTAAAGAAGTATGTAAATCCATGCCACTTTAAGCACACAAATTGCTCAGTTGAATTCATTATTTTCAGATTGAAATTGAGAGTTTGAGAATGATATTAAGTAATAGTCTTCCCATAAATTCCGTGTAAGTTTGGAATCTAACTAGGCAAAAGGTGGATATCGGTGTTCTCTGAATCAGTCACCATGAGGTATGAATACTATACGAGATGTGCACTCTTCTAGGCACAGATTCACGCTTATTAGTTTAGATACCAAATGGAACTTCTTAAATCACAGCTAATCACCCTGTGCTATTTATACATCTCTTGTGGAGAAAAAATACGTTTGAAACCTCTGTTGTGGTCTACATTTTCCCATAAGTTTAGTAGTTTCCTAATGTAGGCACTGCAATTAAGAGCATACAATAAAGTGGGATGAATCTTACTTAACAAGTTGAAACCAACATTGACAAAAATACACTGATACAAAGTAGAACTTTCCCAGTGAGACTGAGGCATCTTCCCCTTTCCTCGCCTCCAAATTAGGGTTAAAATATCTTCTATAGATAATATCTCAGAAAAATATTTTGGATAACTTTTACACTTACCCAGAAATTATGTGAGAGGTTACATTGCTGACATTCAGGACAGCCCACCTGACACCACCAAAATCCATAAAATTGGTCTCATACTTCAACCCTTTGGCTTGAAAAAAATTGATGTTTTCTGATATTTCTATATTTATATAAAAATAAAACTAGTAATAATATACTACTTACTTTGAATCTATTTATCTTGCTTTATATCATTTAAGTGAATTCCAGTTGCAGATTATTTTCTTTACATTTATTTCTCTGGACAACCATGGATGATTAGTTTATTTTCAAAAATGACAATATTGCCATATAACAGACAAATCCAAAACTTGTTTCTGAAGAAGAAAAAAAAAATCAAATATGATGAGATTTGCCATAATAAATTTTGAACTATTTAGGTCCATACATTCATAGTAATATTAGGAAAAACAGAAAATAATATACAGACATTGCTATGTTCCACAGTCAAAAAACCGCATTAAAAGGGAAGAAAGCGCAGTTTCAGGAAGTGCTCTGCTGCTTTCTCAGGCAGATACAATACTGAGTTTTTCTTGTAAGGATGCTAAAAATGTAAAAATTTGAGTGCACAGACAATTTTATTATTATTATAATTCTTTATTTTATTTTATTTTATTTTATTTTATTTTATTTTATTTTATTTTATTTTATTTTATTTTATTTTTTAATATAACCGCAGATGGTGAGCACATGCAAGAAATACACTGTTTGGGTTACTCATACACTTCTGATTCCCTTTCTAGGATTATCTGTAGAGTCTCTGAAGTTGAACTTAGTATGTGGCTATGCTTTTTCCCTTGCGATAATTTGTCAGATGACAGCCTTGTCCTCCTCCTTGGTACCCTGCTTCAGTAGCCAGCGATCAGCAGCTGCTAGCAGAACTCTAGACCACACAACCATCATGATGCATTTCAAACACTGAGTTGGAGATTACATGCCAGAGCACAAGAAGAGCCAAGTGGCAAGGTGACAAATAATGTTGCACCCACTGAAAAGGATAAATTAGCAATGTCTTATTCTTATGTTTCTGCCAATTTCCAGGGGTGAAGCCAAGTGACAGCAAACTTGGCATGTATCTATCAACAGGAACACGTCTGCAGCACTGCCAAGTTTTAGAGTCATCATGTCTGCCATTTCCTAGATGTTAATAGTGGCACAGAAATAAAGACCAAGCTTGAGTCATAGTCCAGTACTGTACAAGCACAGGGAAGAATGCAAAACCTAGGAAAAATCTGTATTTAAATACATACATATATATATATATATGTGTGTGTATATATATATATATATACTTTTAGTATAGTAGAGAAGACTGACCTCAATTAAAGCAAAAGAAACTCAGGTTTGGATTTCTCCCACTAATTTTAGCACTAATTAAAGGAATTAAGACATCTGAAGACCCCTTTACAATTAAGACAGATAAGCACATCAGAAATGTGTTTTGGACCACTTGAATCATACTTTTCCCATGTTTCTTTGTTCATGTAAAGTTGGATGGTGCTGGTTCCAGTTGCTTTTCTGTCAGAAAACCACATGCTAATATTACTTTATTGATGACACATCCAGTTGTAACAAGTTGTTCGTTGCCATTCACTTGACATATTTATTACCTTAGACCTTTAATTCTCAATAGTATTTGTGTAGTTAAATCCACTGACTTCAAAAGGCTTGTCCAAAGTTATCCGGAGGTCCTGTGGCATATCCACTAAAGCGAACATGTTTTCTGTAAATTCCCAATGCTTTCTGCTGCTGAAGACAGCTCCACCTCCCATCCATTCCAACCTGTCCTTCCTAAAGAACGAGTCCATCCATGGCAGCACCCCAGGCACGAGAGCTATCCCACCATGTCTCTGTGATCCGCACAGTCCTGTTTCATTTATTAGAAGGTCTCTTGTCCGTATTAGCCTGTACCTGTTACTTGCCCAGCCAGGCCACCGCTTCCTCACTTTGATTATGGGACATCATTCTGCCTAGTCATGTCTCCTTATCTTGTCCTTCATGTATATCTCTCCCCAAGCTCCCTGAAGATCAGAGCATAGGCATGAAAGAATATGGCTCATGAGACTAAGAGGTTATAGGAAAGAAAAGTGCCAAGTTGTTTAGCAGTCATGATTATTCAGAAATTGGGTTAATAGGGTTAATAATCTCATTGAAAGCAAACACTCTTTCTTGACAACATGACACCTTTCTATTTCGGACAGAAACTACTCCCTCAGCGCACTCTCTGTGGACTGACATAGAAATTCAGCTGCCCCTCCATTTTCCTGTTAAATGTCTGGCATTTTCCTCTGCTGAATTCCCTTCCTGCTGTGTGCCTGGTGTTGCTTCCTGCTGTCTGCTCCACCTGTCCACTTTACTCTTTTATTTCTTCCTTAAATGTTAACATGACACAGATGGGCTCTTACTGCTTGTGACTTTCTAATGGAGTTGTTGAATGTTAATGATACTTTGGAATTTAAAAAGAAAAAGAGATGGACAGCCACTAAAACACTAAAGAAAATAAAGATATGCATGCAATGTATCCATCTGTCTGTATGTAATACAGTGAAATAGCTCACTAGACTGTTTATTGTTGAAATATGGAAGCATTAAAAGGCCTTGGCCAACAAAACAAGTTCCCAGTACCCAATAAAAAATTGCTTTTTTTTTTTTTTTTAATTTCTAATACAAATCCGTAGCATAAAAATATTGGTTAAAAATAAAGATCTTTTAGGGGTAAAATAAATCTGTTTTTTTTGCTTTGAAGTCCCTGACCCATCTAAGAAGGAAATAGCCAAGGCATTAATAACCAGACATTCCCAACTTTTCTGCTTCTTTGGAGGGCCCTGTCATTTTCATGTTATCATCCATTTAGAGAGCAGACGCAGCTGCTGGCAACCTCACAGCTGCCTCATCTCTCTTGATGTGTTCCTGTTCTTGCTTAATAAAAAACTTCTGGCTGGTTCAGCACAACATCCTGTCTCCTTTTCTTTTTCTTCTGAAACTGGCAGATGCCAAAGGGGACCAAGAGACGTCCGACAGGATATTTTAGGCAGCTGGATGGCTGCAGCTGCTCTAGTTCACAGCCGTAAGATCCTGGTGAGACCATACAGATGCTACCCTGAATGACTTGCTATTGGAAGGTCAGACCTTACCCCAACCCTAAATGGACCAGAAAATAAAAAGTCAGAAAAAACTTTCTTGTCATATTATTCTGAAGTGGTGTGGAGTGTCACCTCAGGGTCTTATACCAAGTCTTAACTAAATGTATAAAAGCAGACATTCCAGATTTCATAGTACCATAGATTTATTTTCATTCTGTTGAACAGAATCCTGAGTGCCTTAGCATATCCAATATACTTGCACTTTCATCTCACCTGAAGATGACCTAGAAGAAGATGCAAGAAAATGGAGTGTGGCTGCCTCTTATTTTGTATTTAGGAGTTGAAAAATACAAGGACGAATTTAGCAATACAAACAATTTACCAATACAAAGAATTTTATATTTACCAATACAAACATTTCACCAATACAAAGCCTTCAACAAGGCAGAATTAAAAAGATCATGTTAACTGAAAATAAAGTTCTGTGGCTTATTTATTTATTTATTTGTTTATGCTAGCTTGTGTTTGAGATGTGAGAATTGGCCTTTCACATCTATTTGAATCTATAATGGCTGAAAGCAACCCTCTCTGCCTCCTCCCACCTCCTCACTGTTTCCCTTCCACGTCCTTTTTTCCCATTCCTTCCCATCTCCATTCCGACCCCTCTTTTTCTCTTAAAATTTAAGAATGATACCCCAGCAGTATGGTGCTAATCTGGAGCTTTCAAAAACTGATCAGTAACCCGCTTTGCACAAGTATTTCTCTACAACTTTGGTAAATTGTTTCAGTTCTTACTTTCTCATGCACAAAATGTTAACAATGTACAGACTTTCTAGACCTATTGTGGAAGTTCACAAATGCAACAAATAAAGGTATTTCAACTGTAAAAACAAAAGGCTGCAAAGAATATCTGAAATTATGAATCAAGTTTCCTTTAATACAGCCATGTCATGCAGTCCTGCTTATAAATCTACCGTTTTCCACCTTGAAACCATTTTTTCCTGCTTTGTTCTTATCAAGAGGTTGTTCTGCAATCTCAAAACTCAGGTAACGTCATCTTTATTTTAATTTTCAGTAAAAATTGAATTTTATTAAATCAATTTGTGTTATGTATTAGTTTATTTTCTTTAAATCCTTTTCTCTTATTTACAATCATTTGTCATTGGTTTTATGGAATTAAATCATATTCCTCTCTCAGTGTTCATATGGTTAAGCTAAACTCCTTTACGGCAAACTGCCTCTCTCTCTATTTTCTGTCAACATATTTTTTTGTGATATTTCAATCTTATCTTGAAAAAGAGGGACCGGGATTGTATGCAAACATTCAAATAAAACTACTTAAGTGCATAGTACTTAAAATCTTTTGCTTGACATATAGAAGTCTAAGACTACATTAGTGTCTTTCACAGATGCGTGTCACTGGTTATTCATATATATTTTATGTTCTCTTCATATACTGTCTTTTTCTCTATCATTTCTAATTGATAGATTCACAATTTATAGAAGAATTATCAGTTCTAATCCACAAGTGTGTTTCACAGAGCTGAATTTCACAGTATTTTTGTTTTAGGTGAATGAAAATAATTTTCATTCTTATAGTCCTTTCTTCATGTTGGTTGTGCCTCAAATTTAGATTCATTAGGAAAGCAAAGACACATTCATCCCATCTAACTTGAGTCATCCAAAAATCAAGCATGTAATCTAAACCACTCTTCCGGTCCAACAAGGGCTTTAAGTTCTATTAGAGAACATATGTAGAGCATACACAGCAGGTAGTTTAAAGCTTGGTAATGAAGATAAACAACATGAATGTAAATAACTCTGCTCCTTAACTCTCTACTAACTACAGAGAGAGCTGCTTGGCTAATTACACTAAATTTTCTAATAACTTCCAAATGTTCAAAGTTAGATGAACTGAACATTAACCTTCATTATCAAACTCACACGTATGAGGTAAAAATCATAAATATAAATATTATTAGTATTAGGCACAGACTGGTCCTTGAGTAACTCATTAAACTGAAACACAACATTAAATGAATCCATTTGCTTCCAACACAATTTCTCATTGCCTTCCTTTATTGTCATTATCTTTCAAGTGAAGACAGTACTCTGAATATCTGTTCAAGTTCTTCACCTGGTTGGAAGCTAAACTGTTTAAATTATCTTTACCTGAAGTATTCTATAATATGCATGCAATACAGATAATTACTTTCCCTTCTGTACAGAAGTTAGCACAATGATTTCTATGCCTAACTCATCCAAATATTTGTGTAATACTAATCTTAAATTGTTGCTTTTACTGATTTATATTTCATTACTCATCCAGAGGAAGTTCAAGACCTAGTCAACATCTAGTATTATGGAAGTTCACTTTCTATAAAGGTGCAAATCAGTCTGGTTGCACTAATGGATTTGGTTCAAAATGTATTGTATATTGCAAAGAATAATTCCACTAAATAAATTATTCAAGTGCCTTACAGGACTTCATCTCACCTGACTTTGTGCACTTACCTGAGGTATCTAACTGAGAAGTAAATATTATTCTATACTCATCAAGAGAAAGACAAGTAACTCTTGCAATAATTCAGACCACTTTAGACTTGAACTATTTAAATACTTACAGTACTTTTTCTTGCATTATTAATTTTAGGGATAGTGTGATTTGATTTCTAATTTAGGTGCCACTGTTAAGTTCCTAAAGTTGTCTAAGGCAAGTTGAAGCTTGTAGAGAGAGGAAAGCAATCGTTTTATACAATCAGTTGTGCAGTCAGTGTACTTTGGGGATAGATATGCTCTACCTAACTAGAATATATCCTTCATGCTTCAAAATGCATCTCTCATGGTCCCAGATTGTTAAATATAGAGGACTGGAACAAGATTTTCACAGGAAAAAGTCTGACTATGTCTATGGAAGGGTTATTGTACCTTTCTCTGAAACATCTGGTGCTGGCCAGTATTAGCAACAGAAGACTGGACTAGATGGACTGCAGGTCTGATCTGGTGTGGCAGTTCCTATGTTCCTGTGTTCTTCCTCCACCTGGTGCAAGGGCAAAACTGTCAGGTATAATGATGAAATCTTTTTTCAGGTCCCTGGGTAAGACTGTAGAGTTGGCAATTAAAAATAATCTTTCGATTAACTCAGAGAATTTCTCCTGTTTTACTGGGAAAATACACACAGTAACTATTCTGAAATCTTTCCAACTCTTTCCCTACTTCTAACAACCAAGTAATATTACTGAAGACACTTGAACAGGACAATTCCACAGAATCTATTGTTACTATTAATCTGTGTAATTTTTATTATTATTGTACATAACCACAGTCATGAAGTACACTTGGTTCCCTATGAGATGGATTAACATAGGAAAAAGATGCTTTTGTCTCTAAATGATTACATCCAGTTTAACCTCCATAATCTTAGGCCCCTAACTGCAATTTCTAAATAAACTGCCTAGTTGTCTTGGGAGCACAGTTACCGATACAGAGAAATAAGCACTTCTAGGTCATGGTTCAGGTTTGAACACCCCTCCTCCCCATCTTTTGCCACATGTGAAGCTCTTCTGAAGGAAAGTCATTTTCACTTTTCACAGTCTCTTTTCATAGCTATGTCTGCTGAATTTTTCACAAACTATTTATCAAAGTCTAGATGCATGTATTATGAATTTGTCACTTAACAGACTATGCTGAATTGAAGCATACAGACACTCTACTCTCCCATTCCATTTACCAGAGAGAAAAAAAGGTACCTGCATATGTTGTGTTAAATCTAAAATAAGCTGAATTGTCTTTTAGAGGTGTTTAGTTCTTCCATCCATAGGAAAATGAACACAGCTGAACAGGAGCCTAAATTTAGTGCTTCTGGGAAGTTAATAGGATGTTGGGAAGGATAAATCTGGGTATAACTGTTGGATCAAAAGGTCAAGTGCTAAAGCTCATCACCTTTTTGGAAACAGTGAAACGGAATTATACTTCTTCAGTACTTTGTTTCCTTTTCCTATCACCTTCCTCTGCATGGGTATGTGGTTGATTACTTTGTCCTATCTTACTTGGTTTCCCATCTTAGATGTTTGCATCCCTACCAGATATAGCTGAAATGAAGTAAGTTTTAGTGATGGTTGTTCAGCTTTTCTCATTGAATCTTAAATACCCAGGCTGGAGTGCAACACAAGCTAGGCAAGACTCTTAGTGATGCTGGGAGCAGAGATGTGAAAATTAGAATATTCATACAAAAAATCTAAATTATCAAAACCAAACAACTACATACACAAATCAACTGAATTCCAAGAAATAACAGCATCATCAAAGTGTCTTGGGTTCTGCCCAGACACAAGGAGAAGGAAGCTCAGAAAGAGGGAAAGTGTTCAGTCAATATTGCTGTTTCAAAAGTAGACAAATAAAATGGAATAGAAATGAAAGGTCATTAGCAAACAGGGAGGACTATAATAACTGGATTGTGATTCTTGATCAAAAGTGAAGACTTTTTGTTACCACTGATGTTGTCTGTTTGATTTGCGATACGAATTAAACTTTCTTTTCTGTGTATCAAATTAAAAAAAAAAAAGATAAAGAGCTAATAAAATAAGAGGTAACATATGGAGCGTGGCACTGGCTGCATAAAGATTATGGAGTTTATTATTTGTTGAAATGGAAATGTCAATGTAATCTCATGGACTGATGACATGGAAATTCCTTTGGATTTTCCATGATGGCAATGCATTTCACCTAGCCTTTTGGATTATAAATGTGTGATGCAGTATTAACCCATTAAGTTGTCTGTCTGATATTTCCTAATTTATGCCAAATTTAAAGCGCAGTATTTGCATACAGACTAGGATTACTGAGAGAGAAAAACAGTCTCTATCTTTTTAAGAATACAGAGAATTCTGTGGGAGGAGGAGACAGCTCCTGACCTACAGAGTCTGAGAACACTCTTTCAGATGGTGTTACCAGGGAGCCTCAGTTACACTGGAACTTCCAGTAAAATACTTGTGTGGGGTGGGAGAGAGCTTGTTTTGTTTTGTTGTGCTTTTTTTGTTTGTTTGTTTGTTTGTTTGCTTGCTTTTGTTTTGTTTTGAGGAAGGGTG
Source organism: Cygnus olor (assembly GCF_009769625.2). NCBI lineage: Eukaryota > Metazoa > Chordata > Aves > Anseriformes > Anatidae > Cygnus > Cygnus olor. The sequence continues at coordinate 6,108,366 of NC_049198.1, read as the reverse complement.
ACTTTCAAGCTAAAGCTATTTAAGTATCCATTGCATCAGGTTGTATGCAAGCTTTGTGAAAGAATTATTCTTCCGGATAAACATGAGTACAGATGGGGACATATGTGTCCAGGTTGCCTTTAGAGGAAAGAAATGTTGCAGATGTTAAAGAAGCACGACGTTCTCACATAACAGCTCGATACTGCAGAATAATTCTCTTCAATTTTCCCTTCTGCAGTGGCACTGATCTCTCATAATTTATAATCTCATTCAAATTAGATGTGCATTAGATGTGCAATAGAAAAAGTTAGGAACCACCATAAAAAGATTTAGCCCATATGATTAGGCCCTGTATTAAACTGATAGAAGTCTTTCTGCAGACATTCCTTTCTCTTCTACTTGACTATAAAGGGACTCTTGATAACTACGTTAGCCCTGGCAACAGATATTGAGGTAGATAGAGGTAAAAATTAATATATGAATTCCAAATCAGTTAATGAACTTAATACAAAACATAGTGCAGGAAAAAAAAAAAAAAAAAGGAAAATCAACCAACCAACCAAGATATACAAGGACTACTTGATGTTTGTCATTAAACATCTTCCCATGTCACTAATGGAATTCCTGACATCAGTGTAATATAAAGTAAATATAAATCATAGAATTTAAAGTAAAGTAAGAAATGTAGAAAGACTGAATAATTCCCACAACCGTGTTTCTTAAGAGGTATTGCAGTTTTCTCTGGGATATGCCGAAGAGAGACAGCTTTTACCATACTTGGGCTTTTCTAGATCAGAGAATGGCTATTAGTAATGTGATGATTTTCGCTCTGCCCATCCCCTCAGATGGAGTAGTAGCATCTGCCTTTTGAAATTATTATCTAATGATGTTGATGGAGCCAAAATATCTTCCAAGGCTGCCAAACTTTGGTGCTTAGCTTACAATTAAATTTTAGGCAACAAAAAAGCAACCTTTTAAAATAATTGCCTAAATAAAATCTTCAATGGAAAATGGAAGGGGAGTTTGAAGACATCCAGACAGATAGGTCTTCAACCTTTGTTTAGGCATTTAAGTCAATTCTTAATGATATACATTCAAGAGCAAGTTGTACACTTGTGTTAAGCAAATGAGAACAGATTTTATTTAATTATTTATTTATTTTTAAACTGGCTCTTCTTAGGGACAAGGAATTTACAGCCAACTATACTGTCTAAAAAGAATTACCAGTATTATTTAGGCAATTACATTGCTGCTGAAACTATTGATATTATTAATTATGTCTTAAAATGTCATTTAGACGGATACCTCTGGAAATACAGGAGTAGCTACAGAGAGACAAGGTGATCTTCCAAATTCCACGAAGTACTGTAACGTTGCCATCAAAATGCATATGAATCAGGCTCTCATTGCTTCATTGCAGCATTGTGTGACTTAGATCATTTGCAGCTTAAAACTGGTAGATTTTGCTTCATCCAATATCATTGCTAAAGGTTTCTTTCTAATTAGATTTGAAACTTCTTTTTGTTTTTCCATTTGGAGCCTGTTTCTGACTGTGTGACAGACTAGAACATCGGATAGAAAATTCAGCATTTGCAATTCAAATTCCAAGTGAAGGTTTTAATGCTGAATACTCATGGATATCATTTAAAAGGTCTGTTGAGTTAAACAATGTAGTTTTTTTCCCGTATGTGGTGAACTGACTTTACATATATTATTCAGTTAAGTTCCAGAGATGATATTAATATGATGCTTATGCATAAAACTCAAAACAGGCAAGCATTTTGTAATTTCAGCATTTAGTTATCTCTTATCCATTAACAAGAAGAAAAGCAAACATCTCCCCCTTATATTCATGCCCTGAGCTAAGCAAGGGGAATGGAAAAGATTTTTTAGAATTACAAATAGAACCTTTAAATTGTAGAAACTTGCTAATTTCGTTTATGAAAAGCATTGCAGAACTTTTGCTTTCTCTCACAGTTGTTATTCAAATTGCAGACCCAAGATTACAAAAAAAAAAAAAAAAAAAAGAAAAAAGGAAAAAAAAAAACACCAGGGAAAGAGTAAGGAAATAATCCTGCCAGGAATTTAGTTAGTCTTTCATTTTGGAGATCAGGCAGAAATACTGCATATTTAAATATGTAAATTGAAGCAAAACTTACATTGCTAAAAAAAAAAAAAAAAAAAAAAAGGAAAAGAAGAGAGAGGGAAAGAAAGAAGTGGGGAAGATGTAAAAAGAGTTTGGACTAAGTTTTCAAAAATAGGTGCATGAAAAATATGTGAATTCTGCCATATAATTTTGAAAGTAAAATATGCATTTCAGTGTGTAAAATGTAGATGTATATTTGCAAATATTAAAGATTTAGCTTTTTTTATTAAAAAAATACCATTCTTTACCCCTAAATAAAAATTAAAAATAAAATTATTTCTTGTGTGAGAATCCAGAACAAGGGTTTTGCACCTCCTAAATCCCATTAAAGCTCTCAAAACAGGATTTAAGATAGGCATATTTGGCTCATAGGCAATATGCAGCTGGGAGAATTTCACCCAGAGGGATAATGCATATTAGCATTACTTCTGCAGCTAGTTTCACTAGAGTTTCTTGGACTAATTACCTAAGATGAGAGTCCTTGTTCCATATATTCTTTTAGTCTGGCAAGACAGATCATTTAGAAACACTAACTATTACAACGAGGCAAGGGATTGGATATGCCATTACAGATTTGCACAGTCAGATTTACAGGAAAAAAAAATGCTGGATACAAGAGCACTTCTTTCAAAATTTGGGAGCACTGACTCCACTCCTACCCCCCAGCCCCCATTTATAGACAGGAATACTGAAACTAAGAAGTCATAAATTGTTCAATCCCAAATATTGACTGTGTTTAGACTATTGAATATGTCTGAATGGGATGCTTCCCTGTAGAGGAACATTTCTGAATGAAAGACAGAAATAAGAACAGTGCTCACAATTTAATATCACATGCTAATTCACTTAGCATGATAAATCAGTTGCAAGATATTTTTGCAAATAAAAGTGATGAGTAGTTTCAATTCTCAACTGGACAACTCCAAAATGAATGAATTGCCCATGTACTTGAAAGAAAAATAAAACAGTGGGATTCTTTATTCCCAAATTTTAGTAAAATTTTTATTCCTTTTTTTTTTTATTATTTTTTTTCCTTTTTCCTGAAGTTGTAGTCCTGGAAATGAAATTATTGTTAATGTTTCAGAAGAGAAGCAAGATTTAACCCTGATTTCTGCATTTAAAAAAATAAAGAAATAAATAAATAAAAATAAAAAATAATTTTGTGAATCCATACAATGATTTTAAATCCGTCCTGAGCCTTTGGGTCAGGTTGGAAAACCATAGACAAAGAGCAGCAGACTAATATTTGTGTAAGTGAGATAATAACTCATACTCAGAGCAGGTGACACCTGAAACTTTTATTTTACCAAATTTTTATTGTGTCATTGATTTATGGTACAATTCTGGATCAAAATTTGAGAAATTTTACCAGTTTCACAACTACAACATTCACACCTTGAACTTTTTTCTATTTTTTTTTTTTTTGCTTTTTTATCTATACTTCCTGTTCTCAGAATAAACAAGAAGACAAACTGAAGAAAAAAAGTAGAAGAAACATTTTTTTTTAATTTTTTTTTAAGCTTCAAATCATTACATATGAAACATGGTTTTAGTGATAGATAGAGAATTAGGTCTAGCGGTCAGTATAATTTTTCTATTGCACTTACTAATGATGAACACCAACTGAAGTCCTCTGCCACTGCCAACTGGTGTAGTCAACCACGGGGATACACTGTTGTATTCACCAGCTAGTACTAAAGCATGAGAGCCAAGGAATCCCTGCAGATGAAGAGCTATTCTGGTTCACCCTACCACTACAAAGCAGAAATGTAATATTATATATATATATATATATATATATATATATAATATGTGTATATATATATATTGCAATGGCTTTGAACTGAAAGAGGGTAGGTATAGATTAGATACAAGGATGATGATTTTTTTTTTTTTTTTTTTTTTTTTTTTTTACTATGTAGGTGGTGAGGCATCGGAAGGGGCTTCCCAGAGAAGCTGTGCATGCCACATCCCTGACAGTGTTCAAGGTCCGTCTGGATAGGGCTTTGAGGAACCTGGTCTGGTGGGAGATGTCTCTGCCCATGGCAGTGTAATGGAAGTGAGATTTTGGGGGACCTTCAACAGCATCTGTGGAACTAAGCATCTAGGTAAGGATGTATCCATGGAACTGCAGTGTAAGTTGTAGTTTAAAATCTTGGAGGAATCTTTATGTACTGTGTACCAAATGAATAACTTAGTGCCCTAAGACCACCAGTTCTCTGTAGAACAAGTAACTCTTTTTATAGCTCTTTTATCACAATTCTTCTTTTAATTTTGCTTCCTGAAACAGTCCCCAAATTGGTGTTTCAACTGATGTTTCAACCTATTTTTGTAGCTCTACATGCATTATTTTCTGAATGCCATAGGAAACATCTTGGCATTTTACAGTCTGGTAGAGTTTAACTAACGGAAGATGCAGTCTTATCAGATGGATGTTTTAAAATCCTGAAGAGAATAGCTTTCACATGGGTATCAAGACTGCAATGTAGAAACTAGTTCATAAGTAACCAAGATTTCTTTTTATTCACTTTTTTTTTTTTTTTTTTTTTTTTTTTGTAAGAAAGCAAGCCCATTAAGTATTAGGCAGGTCTGGAAAATTGAACATCGGTTGGTCTTTTGGACATAGAATAATTACACTGGCAGATTATCAAGATCCATTCTCAGCATATGTAGCTCTTCCACATGGTGTTCTGTATAACAGTAAAAAACGTCTCCTGGCAAGGAAAGAAGTTGAACTTCTATGGACAAAAAGTTTAAGATGTTTTACAGGAAATTAAAATAGATAAGAAAGTGGGTTCAGTGTAAACCTGTCTGCTGTGAGAGTGCAAGTAGTTCCTTTGAAGTGCAGTATGTGTTGTTGCACTGCATATGAAAGGGGAGACAAGGCAACTGGTTTGTTATGCAAATAAAAGGTAATTTGAGTATGTGAAATCAAAATGTAGTTATCCTTTTGAAACAATATCTACATGAAATTGCATTTTCTCTGAAATTCTAAATTTGCTAAATTTGTATTTATCTAATAGCATGTAAATAGTGTCAAAGTCACAAAGTTTCTCATTAGTTTATAGTTAGGAAGCACATATAGGTACATCATTGAATTTACTCCCTATAGCCAAATCAAATGTCCAGTGGAACCAAATAAACAACTACATCAAGCATGAGACCAAGCCCTAATCTAAGATATAAACACTATTAAGACAAGACTATATTATGTCTAGAGCTCTTGTGCCTGGCTGCATCTAAGAAAAGCAGTTTACAAACTAAAAAATGGGAATTGAAGTAAAATCAGAAAACCTATTTTTTCAAGTTCATTATTAGGTTAGAAATGAATTTAAAATCCAGTTTTATACGACTCAGCTAGTTCAAAAGTTTCAAACATTACTAGATATTTTCCAGCTCCTATCAGACTTCTTGCAACTTCACCTTCATAAACAGATAACATTACTGTGAATGGTTAGTGTATGGTACATTATGCACACAGTGGTAGTTGTAATTAATTCCAAAGGCATTTATAAAGAATCAAACGATGTGTCCTGCATTCTCAGTGTAATATATCCCAGATTCCACTCTAAACAATGTTTTTTTATTTCTTTTTTCTGACACAGTTTTGAAATGTCAAGGGGAATTATTTTCCTCACACAAGAAAAAGTGTTTTGTAGCATCATCCTTGTATCTGTTACACAATGAGTATGCACCAGACCCACAGTGGTGAAATAAAAACTGATCTAAGGGATCCTTCTAATAAAGCAGCATGTCTCCACCTAAACATTCCTGTAAGTCAGCATGTTAAGGTAAGTACATAAAGGACTGTGATTTTAATAGTCTGGATTTAAATGTCTGACTCTTAAGTATTCTGACTTTAAATGCTGACCTGTAATTTTCTTTTTCTCCTTCACCTGCTACGACCGGCTCTTTCCTAGTTTGAACTTCAATTCACCTACAAAAAAAAAAGACTCAATCAACTACTACATAAATGGATTTTATAAACTGAAATACTTTCCAAATGTAGGAATATAAGGATTTCTCATATAATGGTCCATGAATATTTAACAGAGGCCCTTAGCTGTTATGCATCTATGGATATTTCCATATAGTACTTCTCCAGTTATGTTGCTGGGGTAGTGAAGAGAGAAAAGACCTAATTAAAAGTAATCTAAATTGGTTAAGAAATGCAAGAGAAAATCTAAATAAATCCCAGGGTTGCGTCTACTAACTACGAATTAAAATAGTCCTTTTTAATAGGCACATAAGAGATTAATAAAAATGTCTCAAGTGGTTTTTGGTTTTGCAGTTCATGGAAGGTAGTGGTGATGTAGTTTAACAGCTTTTCTCATGAGCTAATACATATGTGAGTTCAATATACATAAATGAATGTATGTGTTTATGTGTATTATTGTACTCAAACTCCACTTTAAGAAGAAAAAGTAGAACAGAGAACAAGGAAGCACTAGTCATTCCCATCCAGTCAGTAAACAGACACAGCAGAGCATGAATTTCCAAAATAACTACAGTAACCTGATAGACAGGTGTCAAGCCATAAGTACTTCCAGAAGACAGATCACAGTTGGTCCATGAGGGATAGATAAATTTTATGCCACCTTGCACATATCGAACTTAGGCACCTGATCCAAACTAGGTATCCAAGTCTAAGGTAAGCTGTTATACAGAAGACTAGAGTTTAAGAAAGTACCTTGTGCTAGACACTGAACTTTCTGATGCCTAAAATAGGATGAGCTGGATACCATACAAAATGGAGTGTTGATAAATGTGTATTGTGAATAAAAGTATTATAATCTGATATAGGTTAAAAAAAAATATGGGTTGTTAATTACTTATAATAAAAATTGGTTGTTAATTACTTGCTTCTCTTTATTAACATATTACATCTCAGAGAATAACTGAGCTCTGAGGTAGGTAAATTGAACCAGACTTCCTTTGCTGATATGTAGTTTGCAACGCAGAGTGTAAATAATGGGTAGAGATCAGAATGAAAGTTAATGCTCTGACAATGATAGTTTTGTCCAAGTATTGTCTTCATTGGCTTAAATATGTCAAACAGAAATCACAATAGGAAAGCAGAAGCTGAAGGGAGTATATCAGAAAGAAGAAGGAACAAATGACTGCTAGGTTTAAGTAGAGCAAGGAATCATGGAATCATAGAATCACAGAATGGTTTGGGTTGGAAGGGACCTTAAGAAGACCCAGTTCCACACCCGCTGCCATGGACAGGGACACCTCCCACCAGACTGGGTTGCTCAAAGCCACATCCAAGCTGATCTTGAACATTTCCAGGGATAGGGCATCCACAGTTTCTCTGGGCAACCTGTGCCACTGCCTCAGCACCACTCATAAAGAATTTCTTCCTAATATCTTATCTACCCTCCTTTAGTTTAAAGTCATTACCCCTGAATCCCATCACTCCACTCCCTGACAAAGAGTTCCTCCTCATCTTTACTGTAGGCCCCTTGTAAGTACTGGAAGGCCGCTATAGGACTAGAAGGAATCACATTAAGTTGCGCCGGGGGAGGTTTAGGCTGGAAATTAGGAGACATTTCTTCTCAGAAAGAGTAGTTACACATTGGAACAGGTTGCCCAGGGAAGTGGTGGAGTCACTGTACCTGGGAGTGTTTAAGGAAAGGTTGGACCTTGTACTTAGCAACATGGTTTAGTGGGTAATATTGGTGGTAGGGTGATGGTTGAACCAGATTATCTTGAAGGTCTTTTCCTTTATGATTCTATGATTCGATAAGGTCCCCCTGGAGCCTTCTCTTCTACAGGTTGAACAACCCCAACTATCTCAGCCTCTCTTCAGAGAAGACGTTCTGTAGCCCTCTGATCAACCTCATGGCCATTCCTCCTCTGGGTTCACTCTGATATGTCCACGTCCTTCTTGTGCTGGGAACCCCAGAGCTGAACACAGCACTCCAGGCAAGGTCTCACAAAAGCAGAGTAGAAGGGGAGAACCACCTCCCTTGAGCTGCTGCCTATGCTTCTTTTGATGAAGCCCAGGATAGGGTTGGCTTTCTGGGCTGAAAGAGCGTATTGACAGCTCATCTTTATATAGTCATAAAGAAATAGGGAGACTTCCATATGCTTTTGGAAGAGGAAAGGGGAATGATCCAGCAAACCATTCTTAGGAGCGTCCCACAAGGAACACTCAGTGAACTTGAGAGCAAAATGCAAAACACAAGTATCCATGCACTGTGACAGAAGCCTGACCTCACTAAATTTAGGCATGCCTAAATTAGAAGACAAGATTTTCTTGTCAACAGAGAGAGAAAATCAATTTCCCAGATAATGATTTTGTTGTAGAGTCTGGTATCATTTCATCTCCCATCAGACGTTTCACTGTGGTACCTGGGTTGAAGTCTACCGTAACCTCTATCCTAAATAAAGAGAGAATCAGAGCTGTAGAAGCCCAAAGCAAACTAAAAGTTCTGTGTGATGATGTATCCAATCCATCTGTTTGAGAGAAGTTGATAGGATGACTACAGGGATAAGACAGAGACCGTGAGATCTTACCTACCATATATGAGGGCTTTGTTTCTTCTCTTAGTTCAAACAGTAGAAATAATAAATAATTGTCGTCGTCACTACAGTGGCACCAATGTAAAATTTTGGTCTAAGAGGAAACATAGGTCCTGGGTATTCCTACCAGAAAATAACAGCTTTATGGCTGTTCATACTGAGTGTTTGCCTATGTTAATGGCAATGTTTCTGTAGTGCCATGTCATGCAAAGTAGCGTCCTGACACTGCCCTCAAAATGAGGGACAGAATTAATGAATTATGACCATAGGAATAATGAAAAGTTTGCCACAGGTTTAGTAATTGACAAAAGTACAGAAAAATGGCATTTTATAGTGATTCAAGATGGAACCAATCCAGGCCCATTCAATCTATGAAAAGTTTTTTACTGACTTCCACGAGCTCTATTTTTTTTTTTTTTAATTTTACTCTATGTGTTGAGACACAAAGGTTAGAAGCTTTATCCTACAGTTCTAGAATTTAATCTTAGGGAAGTCCTCAGTGAAAAGGGGGTAAATTAATTATGTAGATCCAAACTCAAAATGGCTGATGTGATGGAAATCATTAATATTACTCCATTTTTGTATATGTCTTTGTGGTAAGAGAAATGCTTTGTTTATTTCAGGATTTTGACTATAATTAAGAATAAGTGGGGAAAATATTAAATATTTAAATAACAAATAAATATATAGCCAAACTTGTTGACTGAATTGCCAGAAAATAAATAAATAATATTTATTTTTTACTGGCTTTCTGTTTTCCAAATGACTATTATTTATTTAATCAGCTGAAATAAAATATTTGTGGGCTTTTTACTGAAATATGTGAGGTTTATGTTGAGACCACTAATTAAAAACAGAATAATGATAGAAAAACATCTCACAAAAATAAATTGTCTTACACTGAGCGATGTACTACTATTGACAAAATCTCAAACAAATTACAAAAGCAGTATATAATTGTGCATTTCCTGGATAACATCATGGACAATCAAATAAAAAGGAAGAAACTTTGCCAGCTATAATTAACACAAAACAGAGTGATAAAGGCTCTAACAAAGATATAGCCTGGATAAACAACCATACGTGACTGAACACAATACACCATGATCCACGGGATACATCACTTTTTAGCTTTCCAAACATAGTCAATAAATGGGTGTACATGGTGCTCTTTTCAAGATAAGGCTTTCTTTCTTCATGGGAGTTACACAGACTAATTTGGGATTAAGATACTTTACATGTTATCAGGATTGTGTATAGTGTTTGGCATTGACAGAAAGAGTCCACTGAGTCCACTGATTTACTCCAGCACAATAAAATTTGGTTTTATAGAACCTCTCTTGTACAGCATAGCTACAGAATTTAAATACTGAGTAACAGTAGAGAAAAGAGAGAACACAGAGAGTAATATATGAGATAAATATAACTCAATTTTATCTGAAATCTGAGAAGTGAAATATTTGATATGAAACAAAGATATAGAAAAGACGATTCAAAAATCTAAGACCTGTCCATTTACCTGCTAATGAAACACAAAGACATTTATCTAGCAAATTTCATGGTTTAATTACAAGAGTAGTTCAGTGATGTTCAGAATACATTTTTGTGCTTCTTGGGACTGGGACCACAGTCTGTAAAATTGGTTTATTAAGGAGTAGCTGAGCTCATGACAAAAAACTTCCAAAAAAACTATTTGGAGGCAATGTGAAGAGAAACTGTGAAGAGGGAACAGGAGGGGAAAAAAGGTGTTCACAGGCTTGCAGAAATGTTCAGGTCAAACAGGACCTTGAGAGGTCAGAGCTCAGAGCTGGAGGAGTTATTTTCAACAAATACTTGGAAGATGGCAGATATCAGGATGCAATTTGTAGAGATCCTGAAATACCTAAGAGCCACATAATGCCTGAGAATGGTGTCTATATTTAGGACACAAGTAGGATGCTAAAAAAAGTTTCCAGCCCAATCCCAGACATCTATGCAGGTATAATTGTAATTCAACAAATATGTAAGTATCACAAAGAGTACACTGACCTACAAAAGGATTCTTTCACTGGCTTCTAGAGTCCCAGAAGCAGGCTATCATGTTCTTTATCCTCTAAAATATACAGTATAGCTCCATGTTAATAAAAAAATAATAAAATAAAATAAAATAAAATAAATAAAATAAAAATAAAATAAAATAAAATAAAATAAAATAAAATAATAAAAATAAAATAAAACAAAACAAAAAAACAATAAAATGAAAATGAAAATGAAAATAAAAATAAAAATAAAAAATAAAATGAAAAAATAAAAATAAAACCTGAAGAAAGAACCTGTGAAATGGTTATTTCTTTAGCATTCTATTTTTATTTTGTTTATTTCTCAACAAGTCATGTGAAATGCCTGCCATGCCCCAAAACAATTACATCAAACTGTTTGACAGTATTAAAGCTTTGGAGAGAAAGTGCTTTGGAAGAATAGAGAAAAATGTAAATTTAAAATACATGTGATTAGAAGAAACAAGAACTACAGAGAAGAAGTGAAGAAATTCAACACTCACAGGGTGTGTTTTTTGTTATTGTTTTCTTCAAGATTAAAAATAACAAATAATAGAAAAGAGACGAAAGAGGAACTGGGGTCAGCTCCTGGAAGTCATCTGATCCACAAACTAAAAACTAAGTAATAAGCAAGAACTTTATGAAAGTATTCATAATAAATTAGTAAATCTCTCTTAAAGTCCATGGCATTATTGGGCTGACTTCTGAAGATAACTCACACAAATATACTTCTTAAAAGTCTGCTCATTAATGTGAATCTGATGGAAATTCCTGGGAGTTTTAACATGACCCTGGATGAGAAAAAAGTTCAAACTGATGCCGATAACTTCTGAAAAGCCCAGCTGGAGATCTGAGAGAAGCAAGGAAGTCTATCAGTTCATCTTACCTAATTTTTCTGTATATTCACTATTACATTTGTAATCATTCTATCTGCCTGCTTGTTTAACCATTTCCTAGTCTGAAAAACAGGAAAGTAAAACTGTAAATATATATATATATATAATATTTTATTTTATAAGAGTTTCATTTATTTTTCTTCTATTTTTTTCTTCTAGAAAAAAGGGAAGAAAATAGAGTATTCCTGTGACTTTATGCAACACTCATCTCTATGATGAGTCCTCTCTGAATTATTTTCTTTAAGTTGTCTGTCCTTGGCCTGAGAAGATTTTGCTATTTCCCTAAAGAAAAAGTTGCAGTCTCATAAATCTCAGTTCAGTAGATTCTCAGAACTGACACTAATGCTCCTTTTGGCCATTTTAACAATAATAAAAAAGGGACAAAGTTTGACTGAGTAATTTTTTCTTTCATATTTCAATATGTTGACACAATGAGAATCTGACATTTTCAGACTTGAGAAAATACTAGGGGAAAGTATTTAAGTATTTGTCATGACTTATTTTGATTAATTAAACAACAAATAAATTAAAAAAAAAGACAAAAGCAGGAAAACATTCAAATAGAAAATTTAATCGCCTGCTCCTTTTTTAACCAACTGCAGGAATAAATTACTGACTTGGAGCAATCAAGCATAGCAACATGACTACAGGACTGTTCTCTGTCACTAAGTCCAGTCTTCTGCCATCAAAGGGAAGATATTAATTTCTCAATTCCTGTGAAATCATTGGCAAAGTCCCCTTAGCCTATTGTTTTGTTTTGGTTTAGTTTTCCATATCGGAATATTTGAGAATATAATATCATATGAAGCAGAGTGCAAACACTCATATCTAAGATGGGATTCATTTTGACTCCATTTTCCTGAAAACACTGAATTTTGTAATGTAAGTTGAAGTCCTCTATGGTGAAACAACGGCTCAGTAGGCAATGGAGACATCAGGCATTTCCAGATCACTGCACTAATATAGCAGCTGGATTTGTTAGCACTCTGGCATTACCCATGCAAATCAGAACAACCAATAAGCTGCACTGTTCCTTCCATTTTGCCGTTCCAGATTGCTGTACACTACTTCCTCAGTGTGCTGTCCAAATGGCTGATGTGCACTTTCTGCAAGAAGCTACAGAGTGGAAAGGTCTTTCCCTCTGTGTGGTAAAGAGGGACTTTAAACTCAGTCTCCAGAATCAAAGAGAACTGAATTCTGGAATATCTGGTCTGAAGCTTTTTTTTTTGCTTTTTTTTTTTTTTTTTTTTTTTTTTTACAATCTGCAAAGTTCTATGATTCTATGATTCTCTGAGAAAACAGAAGGTATTGGACGAATGTTTATAATTTCTACATTTTGTTTTCCTTTTGCTCTGCTTCTATATACATTTGTATACATGTGATAACATCAATTCATACAGATTTACTGATACATGTAAGTATTTTACGTATTCTTATAAGAACTGTTTTTGTTTGTTTGTTTGTTTGCTTGCTTCTTCAAAATAAACTCTAGGCCAAAAAGAGCTGAATTGCTGAATAGCTGTGATCCAGGTACCTTCTTCCCACCCCATTCCACCCCACCCCCCAAAAAAAGGGGAAATAATAATAATAATAATAAAGAGGTCTTCATTTAAAAAAAGGGAAAGAGAGAAGGGAAAGAGAGAAGGGAAAGGGAAAGGGAAAGGGAAAGGGAAAGGGAAAGGGAAAGGGAAAGGGAAAGGGAAAGGGAAAGGGAAAGGGAAAGGGAAAGGGAAAGGGAAAGGGAAAGGGAAAGGGAAAGGGAAAGGGAAAGGGAAAGGGAAAGGGAAAGGGAAAGGGAAAGGGAAAGGGAAAGGGAAAGGGAAAGGGAAAGGGAAAAGGAAAGGGAAAGGGAAAGGGAAAGGGAAAGGGAAGGGAAAGGGAAAGGGAAAGGGAAAGGGAAAGGGAAAGGGAAAGGGGATCAAATAGTGAAGGACAGAATATATATATGCAAATGCATGTGAAGGGCAGAGTATGATGCACATACATATGTATGTGTACGTGTGTGTGTGTATGAAATTAAGGAGAAATAAAACAACCTAAGAAGAAAGCAGCTAGAGAAGTTACTATATACTCTGCTTTTGAATTTGGGAATCTGTAAGAACAATTGGCTTCAGAGCCTAAGACATACAGTATTATTACAGATTTCTGGATAATTAAGCATGAGGAATAGTAAGTGATATATTCACCTACTGCATTTATAGTCTTTTAAGGAGACGTGGGGATTCTTTCTCTCAGTAAGATAGCCTGAGACTTTGGATTCTACAGAGACTGCACTATGACATGGAGGCAGAGGCATGACAGTAATAGGGCTGGAAGGGAAAAAAGAGCTGTTTATATTCTTAAAGGTAAGTGAACATCAGTTAATAAAATTTCATCAGTTGCACCCACGCTACCTTCTCCTTATGTAAGATACAGCATTTCCTAATGAGTGTTTTGTGTAATATTTAAAATATAAAGATCTGACACTAAGCACACTGAAGGGGTGGAAATATTCCTGTTAACCATGAGGGACTTTGTACTAACTTAAGATTACAAAGGGCTATGCTTCTCAAAGTAGACAGTTTCTCCTGTTGATGAATATTGCACTGAAACAGAATAGCCTGAGAAAGACAAATTTAAACATAATATAAATTAAGCAGCCTTATGCATTTTGAACTCTTCTCATCAGAACTGTTAAAGTAGAAATCCCCTACAAATAGTTCTATCTTATAAATACTTCCCTTCATTCCAGACCACACGGATGCTAAGCAGTCAATTCAGAGTCACAGTGAATTGTTGGACAGGCCTGAAAAAAGGATACACTTACAGTACGGCAACCTAAAACCAACAGTGAGGGAGGAAATCAAGTCTAGAAGTCTTGATAGATAGCCTCAAGATGAAACTGTGATACTGGCAGAAAGCTGCATTTCAACCTATTGAAATGGGTTGCCCTCCAAGTAACCAAGGCAAAACTCACTTCAGTCCAGAGTTCTTAGAAAGTTCATGAATGCAGCACCTCAGCACATTCCAAAAATGTATTCTGGATATAAGTGGACTTCAGCTGGACTTCTGGTTCCAATGATCAGTGACTTTTGCCCTAGATTCAGTCTTTATGCTTCCAGATGACCTAACCAAAGAAGTCTCATTTCAAATAAGCAAGATGCATGACTGTATGTAGAGATGTATTGCTTAGGTATTGACTGTGACAGTCAGTGCATAGCAAACTTCTCTGAAGAAAAAAAAAGACATTGAAAAAGACAGCACATTGCTAACAATGAGGAGATTAAGTCTTTTATGGCATATGCTTACTCTCAGGTTGCACATAACTTCAGCAGACACATTTCTCCATTGAGAAGCTAGTGAGTGCCATGTACACAAAAAGACAATGAACACCTTAAGAAGCAGTTAGATATATGAAGGGTGCACAAAAAATGACCTGCTTATGCCATCAATACTGTTGTTTCTGCAGCCCAGCTGTAGGAAGTATTTAACCTGGCTAAATAGGAATTTAGAGTGATGACATGTCTGAAGAACTAAAGAGCTGGTGATTGCTGCAGAAGTCATTTACACTAACTTTGTCTCTTCAGGAGGAATCACACCTCCAATATCTCACTACCATGCATATTTAAGATGCAGTAGAGATAGAAATAGAGTGCTACTGCTGGCTTCTTTGCTGGAAAGTAGCAACAATTAGTGAACATTTTACATTAAATATTTTTAAAGATTTTTACCATTAACACAAGCATCTTTAATACTTTATTTCTCTTTTCTAAAATAAATAAATTAAATCCCTTATGTGCCTTTATTTTTTCTTTTCCTTTTCCTTGTTTCACATTTAAGGAATAAAATGAGGAGGGTAGGAAGAAAAACAAATATGAAGCTTTTTATCAATGAAAAGGTTAACATTTCTGTAAAATACCTAATACAAATGGAAAGATTTATTTTCATACTGACTGAAAGCTTTCACACAACTTTCTAACCAGCCTGAATTACATAATTCATGGGCTATCCAGAGACAGCTGGAAAAGTTTGGGCCGGGCTTTTCAGTTCATAAATATTACCTCTCTGTGATGATAAATCTGTATACTGACACCCAACAAAGTTAATTCCAAAATCAGATACAAACAGCAGGGCTTATGCCAGTTGTACTATGAAATGTCTAATGTTTGGCGCCACGTTGGGCGCCAAATGGACTGTTGTGGTTTAGCCCGGCTGGCAGCCAAACACCACACAGCCGTTCGCTCACCCTCCCCCCTCCCTCTCCGGGATGGGGGAGAGAAACGGGAAAGTGAAGTCTGTGAGTTGAGATAAAGACAGTTTATTAAGACAGGGAAAAGAATAACAATAACAATAATAATAATAATGATAATAATAGCATTAATAGTAATAATGTGTACGAAATAAGTGATGCACAATGCAATTGCTCACCACCCGTTGACCGATGCCCAACCTATCCCCGAGCAGCCAGCCCCCCCCCACCCCGGCTAGCCACCCTATATATTGTTCAGCATGACGTCAAATGGTATGGATACCCCTTTGGCCAGTTTGGGTCAGCTGTCCTGGGTCTGTCCCCTCCCAGCTCCTGCTGCATCCCTAGCCTGCTCGCTAGCAGGACAGAGAGAGGCTGAAAAGCCCTTGGCTTGGTGTAAGCACTGCTCTACAACAATTAAAACATCAGCATGTTATCAGCGCTCTTCTCATTCTAATCCAAAACATAGCACCCTGCCAGCTACTAGGAAGAAAATTAACTCTGTCCTAACTGAAACCAGGACAAGATAAGACTGTTCTACTTTACAGAGATATTGCACAGCCCGGTAAACTTCACTGTGAAGAAACATTTCTAAGATTTCTCATTTCTGATACTCATCAAAATATGTCCCTTCCACATTTATAACTCTTTATTTGTGATGATATTCTTCCCCACCATGCTCATTCGTACAGCGAAACAGTCCAATGAGAGACTATATTAATTGACCTTTACAGTTCAGATTATGATGCTAGGGTGTGTGTGTGTGTTTATGGATTATTTTACTGGTTATTAACATAGAAAAATCCTTTCTGTCAGCAAATAATCGACTCCTGTCTTTTGGGCTGTAAGTGGAAATGATCTTGAAAGTGTGAAAATGTGTGCCACAGAAAGAAAGCATAAGCTATATGGCATCATGGATCTTGAAACTAGAGTTTCAATAAGAAAAGTCACAATAACAGTAATAATACATAATATGAAGATTTTTTTTTTCAAAGAACAGAATTCAATGTAAAGCTTGCAGACACTTTTGAAAAACACAATATACCATAGATAAGCTAAACTGAAATAACAGTGTTTCCAGAAGTAAAACATGTTTTTATGAAAGTTTTTTTTATTATTATTTTTTTTCTCCCTTACTAAGAGATGTGGAAAAATAGCTTAATTCATCACATTTGTTACCACAAATTAAAGCAGACTTAACCTTTTCTATTCTAGTTAACCCTCTTGAGCTAAGATTTTCTGAAGCTAGAGACTAATGTATGTTTCCTTAACATATATTAAGATGGCAGAGTTATATATTTCTAGGGGATCAGCCTTTTTGAACATCATGCCATTTATTTAGAATACTAAATGATAGGTCTGTTGTGGACATGTATCTCATTCAAAGGTTTCACTGCCTGCTGAAGTTTTAAGATAGGAGGCAATGCAGGATGTTGTGCAGTTTTAAAGAGAGAAGTTTGTCAAGAGTTGTCGACACCCATCACTTGTTATTTAATTCATCATAAAATATGGGAAGTCACACTTTAGTGACTGAAATGTCAATCTCCCGTGCGGACATTGTTATCCATTAGCTGAGAAGCCCATGTGAGAGACTGCTGCCAAGGCCATATCTCAAACCAGAACCTGCTTAGTCCCTAGGAGTTCACTCTACCTGGTATGGACATAATAGACACTCTGTTGAAGTGGGGCTACCTGCCAGCAGAGCCAGCAGGATGCATGCTGAACTTGTCACAGCTGGAAGTCAATATTTCTGCATGGTGCACTCATTCATTAAGTCACTTTCTGTCTCCATATGAAACTATATCAACATATCTGGAACAGCATTAATTTCTTGAAGGACAGAAAAGATTATTTGCTTTGGAAATATGTTGAAAACAGAATGAGTAGTACAAACAGCACAGCCACACAACAGACAAGTTTGATTTCAGAAACTGCTACATGAGGGAAATTTGTCCTCTGATGCTACACATCTATGGCCTTTTAACAGAGCTGTAAGCAGAGGTTGCTAGGAAAGTACCACTGCAATATTGCAATGTTAATATTCAGATCTGGTTCAAACAGCAAACAAATCTCCTGTAATGTGTGATAAAAGATAATGTTCTTGGAGGATCTGTTTCTAAAGAAAGGAAAAGTGGGATGGAAGATTATTAAGTTCCTTTTCCCAAACATCCCAGCTGATGAGCTAAAGTACACTCTTGGTGTTAAAGTTCGAAAGTTTCTTAAGTCTATAGACTATGCAGTTTTTTCAGACATTGGTGGAGAAAAATGCTTCTCAGAATAACATCTACTGAGCTGTGACTGTAACCCTACAAAACGTTTTGCTTATAAAATGAATCTTAATGTATAAAAAATAAGAACCTTAGCAGATGAGCACTGTTTGATGGTTATCTTAAAGAGCCAAAAATTTAGAAACCTAATCACAGAATCACAGAATCGTCTAGGTTGGAAGAGACCTCCAAGATTACCGGTCCAACCTCTGACCTAACATTAACAAGTCCTCCACTAAACCATATCACTGAGCTCTACACCTAAACGTCTTTTACAGACCTGCAGGGATGGTGACTCAACCACTTCCCTGGGCAGCCCATTCCAATGCCTAACAACACTTTCAGTAAAGAAGTTCTTCCTAATATCCAACCTAAACCTCCCCTGGCACAACTTTAGCCCATTCCCCCTCGTCCTGTCACCAGGCACGTGGGAGAATAGACCAACCCCCACCTCTCTACAGCCTCCTATAAGGTACCTGTAGAGAGCGATAAGGTTGCCCCTGAGCCTCGTCTTCTCCTGGCTGAACAAGCCCAGCTCCCTCAGCCGCTCCTCATAAGACTTGTTCTACAGACCCCTCACCAGCTTCGTTGCCCTTCTCTGGACTCTCTCGAGCACCTCCATGTCCTTCTTGTAGCAAGGGGCCCAAAACTGAACACAGTACTCGAGGTGCGGCCTCACCAGAGCCGAGTACAGGGGAACAATCACTTCCGTAGCCCTGCTGGTCACACTGCTTCTTATACAAGCCAGGATGCTGTTGGCCTTCTTGGCCACCTGAGCACACTGCTGGCTCATATTCAGCTGACTATCAACCAATACTCCCAGGTCCTTCTCTGCCAGGCAGCTTTCCAACCACTTCTCTCCCAGCCTGTAGCGCTGCTTGGGGTTGTTGTGCCCCAGGTGCAGGACCCGGCACTTGGCCTTGTTGAACTTCATACAGTTGGCCTCAGCCCATCGGTCCAGCCTGTCCAGATCCTCCTGCAGAGCCTTCCTACCCTCGAGCAGATCGACACACGCACCTAACTTGGTGTCACCTGCAAACTTACTGAGGGTTCACTCAATCCCCTCATCCAGATCATCGATAAAGATATTAAAGAGGACTGGCCCCAGTACTGAGCCCTGGGGGACTCCACTAGTGACCGGCCTCCAACTGGATTTGGCTCCATTCACCACAACTCTATGGGCCCGGCTATCCAGCCAGCTTTTAACCTAACGAAGCGTATGCTAGTCCAAGCCACGAGCAGCCAGTTTCTTGAGGAGAATGCTGTGGGAAACGGTGTCAAAAGCCTTACTGAAGTCAAGGTAGACCACATCCACAGCCTTTCCCTCGTCCATCCAGCGTGTCATTTTGTCATAGAAGGAGATCAGGTTCGTCAAGCAGGACCTGCCTTTCATAAACCCATGCTGACTGGGCCTGATCACCTGGTTGTCCTGCAAGTGCCGCGTGATGACACTCAAGATAATCTGCTCCATGAGCTTCCCTGGCACTGAGGTCAAACTAACAGGCCTATAGTTCCCCGGGTCTACCTTCCGGCCCTTCTTGTAGATGGGCGTCACATTTGCTAGCCGCCAGTCAACTGGGACCTCCCCTGATAGCCAGGACTGCCGATAAATGATGGAAAGCGGCTTGGCCAGCTCTTCCACCAGTTCTCGCAGTACTCTCGGGTGCATCCCATCCGGCCCCATCGACTTGCGCACATCCAAATGCTGTAGCAGGTCGCCAACCATTTCCTCATGGATTGTGAGGGCCACATCCTGCTTCCCATCCCCTCCCACCAGCTCAGGGTAATGGGTATCCAGAGAACAACTGGTCTTGCCACTAAAGAATGAGGAAAAGAAGGCATTAAGCACCTCAGCCTTTTCCTCATCTCTTGTCACTAAGTTTCCCTCCGCACCCAGTACAGGATGGAGGTTCTCCTTAGTCCTCCTTTTCGTGTTGATGTATTTGTAAAAACAGTTTTTGTTATCTTTAACGGCAGTAGCCAGATTGAGCTCCAGATGAGCTTTGGCCTTTCTAATTTTATCCCTGCACAGCCTTGAAACATCCTTATAGTCCTCCTGAGTGGCCCACCCTCTTCTCCAAAGATTATAAACCCTCTTTTTTCTCCTAAGCTCGAGCCACAACTCTCTGTTCAGCCAGGCCGGTCTTCTTCCGCGCTGGCTCGTCTTTGGGCATGTGGGGACAGACCGCTCCTGAGCCTTCCTTCTTGAGGAGTGCCCAGCCTTCCTGGACTCTTCTGCCCTTCAGAACCACCTCCCAAGGGACTCTGCCAACCAGTGTCCTGAACAGCTCAAAGTCAGCCCTCCGGAAGTCCAAGACAGCGGTTTTACTGGTCCCCTTCCTGACTTCGCCAATAATAGCGAACTCTACCATTTCATGGTCACTCTGCCCAACACAGCTCTCGACCACCACATCTCCCACCAGTCCTTCTCTGTTTGTGAACAGAAGGTCTAGCGGGGCACCTAATTTCAACTACATCTTCTTCTTAGTCAGAGAAATGTCCCTCCCTCAGCATGAATCATTTAAAAAGTTTTATTTTCATTTTTTTTAAGCCCCAAATCCCGTGTGTTAGTAGTTACTATATGTAAAAACAAACAAATAAACAAAAGCAAGCAAGCAAATAAACAACCCGCCCTCCCCAAAACAAGCAACCAAACAAGTTTTTGTCATCAGGATAAAAATAGAAAAGCAAAAAGGTGCTAAACTTAAAACTTTTGTACAGCATGAAACATTACACAGAAACCAAAGAATGTTTTTTTTATAAAAACTAACAAAACTGAAGTGAGTCCTACCTATTTATTCGGATTTGTTTGATTGTTCATTTGTTCCTTTTTTCTTTTGTGGAAAACTTCACAAACTTTCAGGAAAATCTTTTCACATTCATTTTAGGGTTTGTTTTGTTTTGTTTTAAAAGCCACCTAAAAAAATTGTATTCACATATAAAAAATGTCCCAGGGTTTTCAGTAACTGTGTTAGTGATTAGGATGAAAACAGAGTCACTTGGTCTGTTTATGTCCACACATTTTTATTTCAGTATAAAAAGGTAAAACGTGAGTATTGAAAATAATAAAGATTTTAGTCCTTAAAAAACAAACAAACAAACAAAAAAAAAACTTCAAAGTTATTTTCAGCTCTTAATGATATCTGTATTACTCTCATCCAAAGCTTACCTATAGATGGCACCACTTTTTGTTTGCCTTCCTAGTTTATATTGATGGTCCAAGTTTTTGGAGGTATTCCTCTCTTTTCTAATGTGTTATTTCAGCTAGTTCCAGCTAGCTAGTTTATTCCAGGACCACACACATACTGAGGTCATTTGCTCGCTTGTATTCTTGATGTTCCATGTCATTTTTATTTACTTTTTTTTGGAGCTGGATATGCTGCTCAAATCCCTGCTTCTGCAATTAAATTATCAAAACTCCAAAGTTTTAAAAGCTTGAGGCTATGGTTCAGGACGTTAGTGGGCAGATACATCGTGAGACATAGAGTCCAGACAGTCTGTTGCAGGCAAATGTGGTGTATGGACAACACTGAAAATTCAGCTGTTTTAGCTTTGTTTTGTTCTGTGACTATACTAACAAGTCAGTTCCAGATCTTCACTCTTCTGTGTATATAAAATGTCTTTTTAGTTTTTATTTTATTTACTTCCCAGCCATTACATACCTATTGTCTCTTCTGCCAACCTTGCTCTTTAGTTTAGCCTGTCTTACTTCCTCATGTTTACCCTCTCAAAATGTTTATTTGCTGCAGCCATATCCTGTCACCTTTCTTTTTGCTAGGCTAAATACATCCATATGCTTTCACCTCCTTTAGTTCAATAGATTCTCCATTCTCTGGCCTCTGAATCAGTCCTTCTTTGTGTTTTCTCCTATTTAATTTTGTTCTCATAATCATGACCAGTATTTCAGATCGAGTCGGAGTAGTACACTGTACAAACAATTTTCATTCTTTCCTGTATCACCTGGATCTTAGAACTATCCACATTAAACTGATAGCTTACAATAATTGGTGAAAGATTGATGCACCTGAGATTATCATCTTCATCCTTAACAGTCCTGATTCTAAAAGCAAAAATTCTTACTATCCTTCTTGAAGAAAATGGCCTGGCAATTCACTCTGTTAAATTAATTTGATTTCAATTCCTCCTGTCCTCAAGATCATGCAGTTATTCCTGTATGATATTCTCATCTTTCTCCGTAATGATAGTGCCTCCCATAACAAGTTAAACTAGCACATTTCATCTAAAATATGCAGCCTGGGTTTACAAAACTTTCTGTCATTTTCCTATTTGTGGCAAATCCAGGTTTTACTGTGATATCTTTAGTAGCACTGAACTGTGGAAACACTTCAGCTGGTGGAAAGAAATTAGTTTTGAAAGGGACATGGTGATTTGCACATGTTGGAAAATTTGCTTTTTGAGCATACGGTGTTGTCCAGACATACAAATATGTTTAATCCAGACTTTACAGTAAATTGTCTTAAATCAAGAAAATTTTTGCCTGCAGTTTCCTCAGGAGAAACTAGGAGAAAAACAATCTCATTCCCAGTTTTTCTCTCCTTTTTAAAAGGAAGTAAATATTTTCTCTTTCATGTCCACATGCACACAACCACCCTCTTAGCTATTCATTACATTCTTAAAAGAGAACTAAAGTTAAGCTATCCTTTGAGGCTAACAAAATGCAAAATTAACTTCAGACTGAATGAAGTGCATATGGCCATGGAGAATTATTTGTGCATGGTTCCCAGTGAAATGTGCATATCTAATTTGATTCCAGTTGTGTTTCTTGAAGAAATAAAGACTTTAGTGTTATATCCCTGGTGCACTTTTTCACTAAAACTTAAGAACTGCAGAGCACCAACATTTTCACATTGAATTCTTTCTCTATTCCTCTCCCTCTTCTATTTCACCCTCACACATAGAAATAGCATACACTAGGGATATTCAAGAGACACTACTCAGGCAGAGGTAGTCTTTGTACAGAAGTCTTGCTGGTTGTGCTACATTAGGGGTTTGGTACTATAAAGCCTTCTTGAACACCCATGTTCACAGTATTTTCAAGCCCTCTGAGAGTATAGGGCTGTGATTTACAGCACGTATTTCAGATTTGTGTTTCTTTGTAAGCCTGAAAGCTGGTGAGTTGGGATTGTCTATTAACAGTGTTTCAAGAAGACCTGACTTTTCTGGTCTTTTAATCTTTTTAAATTACAGGATTCATCTCAGGGTCATAGATTACTCTGAACATCATCAGTGTTCCTGCACTGGAAGATACTTTTAGTCATGCTCCTTTTTTTCTAGCCAAATCGGCTTACTTTGTGGCTAGAATTAACATCACTAGGTTAAGGATAATTGCCCTTGTTTGTTTGAAATGCTAAGGTTTACGAGAAACTGCATCCTCATAAAAAGGATGCAGTTCAGTGAACAGGCAACTATTTTCTCTAATGTCCCAGGTGACACAAAAGTCTCTTTTGTGAGAAAACAAGTCAATAGAAAGCCTGTGACCCAGTATAACCTTTCTCAAGGTGACTCAGTTTTGAGAACAATGTAAAATAAAATAACCTTCCAATGTTGTCTTCAGATTCTGATTTAGACCATGCCATAAGGAGTAAGTAGTCATATACATGTGGGTATGGTGGTCCATGAAAGTGTCAGCATTCAGAGGAAATGCCCTTAATTACAGCAGCAAGAGAATAATTGGCATTTACAATTGTTTTATTGGCATTTACCACACATTTTTGTATCAGTTCAAGAGGTCGTAGATGGATTTAGTCAATGACAAGTGGGGTCTTATGTGAGAACGTTGATATTAACAGAAACATTTTTGTGGTTTAACCCAGCAGGCAGCTAAGCATCACAAAGCTGGTTGCTCAGATGCTCAGAACCCCCGCCCCCTATTTAAAGATAAATTTTCTCCTTTGCCCTCTTCTGAGAAATGTTAGAGATGGCTAAGGTGTAACTTTGGAGATGCACAGCAGCTCCTTCTAATATCAAAAGACAAGTCGGAAGATATTTTGCAGTGTTAGAGGATCTTTTTAAAAACCAAAAGCGACATTTTTGTTCAATTGTCTAGAATTTGTATTAAAAGGTAGAAAATTATTGTAGTCAGATCGGTTAATGATGTCTCTGTAACAATGGATGTTCCAGTCAGAAAACAAAACAAAACAAAAACAAACAAACAAACAAAGCGTAGCAACTAAACCCTTTTTGTTTGTTTGTTTGTTTTTAAGACAATCTTACTATTCTGACCTCTCCAGAAGCTTCAGTCACAACACTGACAAAATGTTTGCAAAAACCTTTGAAGATAGAACAGTCTACAAAATTGTAAATGTTATTGTTAATTATTGAGCATATTGTATTGGCTTTGAGTCCCCATGACTCACTGATAAAATAATAAAACTGGAATAAGGCCTGCATATGGTGATGTGTTCCAGAAGGATGTAGAGATGTGGTTTTATTATTATTTTTTTTTAATTTCCTTTGAGTCAGATGCAAAAAATATTTTTCCTTTCAGATTTGTCATGCTTTTATCAAACTGTGTAGAAAAAAAATATAATTTAAAAGGAAAGTACGCCTTTCAGAATAACCTTCCTTTCTAGGAGCTGTAAGTTTGAGACGCTCTCACAGAAGCCTGTTGGACTGCATATGATCTGGGGCTGTGGCTCATCTTCCTACCACCAGGCACCCAGAGTTCAGATGTGAGCAAAGCAGACTTCAGTCAAACATTTAGGTTTTGAGTAACTGCTGAACAAAACTTAACCGAAATGGATTGAATGTCAACATAAGTCTCATGATCACCTTATTCTAATACCAGCAGTAAGAATAAATATTATTTTTTATTCAGGTAATGATAACCTGTCTAAAATCACTTCTTCCACAATACTGTAACTTACTCATTCTTTCCGGAAATACCGTTCAGAAAGGATATATTTGACAGGATATACTGTTATTTATGTAAATGGAGAAGCAACAGCCTAACAAATAGCACAATGCATCAAAGGAAATGAAACTTCAGGAATTTTTTCATCTTAAAAATTAAATTTTTCATCTTAAAAATTAACTTTACAGGAGACTGTCATGCGTTAATCATTTCTCACTTGTGACAAACAAGGTTGTAATATATCATAAGTGAAAAAACAACACAGTAGTGTGTCATAGCAGCAAGACAATCAGACTAAAAGGGTAAGATTCATTTCCTCTTCACTAGCTCCATGTATGAATCCATGTAAGAGAATCATCTTGTATTCTTGTATAATCAGCAGACAGAAACAACCATTTTAGGGACACAGATTTATCTCTCCTTTAGAATTTTATTAAATTCTAAAATTCTAAAATTTGATAGTGAGATGATTCTCACACTGAAATGCCTATTTCTCTCCCCTAAACATAAAAGCAACCTACACTGACTAGCTTGGAAACAGATGTCAATGCTGTAATAGTTACATTTATTTACATGAACCCTGAAGTAGATGTCTGGCAAGTACTTGCTATCTACTCTGAGCTGCATATGAAGCCATTGCTCTTCACCTTTCATTTATTGCTTTCAGGTGTTTATGGTTGTTCCTCAGTAAAGATATAAAATGGAACCATTTTTGCACTCCTCGTCTATTTCAGAGCAAAATCAAATAGTTCCTTAAATCATCTTCAGTGCCAATCACTTTCACAGCTTCAGTCCCCTGGACAGGGAGTCAGATTAAGATTTTGCAGGTAATTCATGTGGAGGAAGCACGTGTACAGCAGTGTGTGCATGGCAGAACAATGCAAATGAAAGGAGGGAAGAGGGACCCTCAGCACTACAAAGATGTAAGGATTTAAGTAGCCCATGAGTGAGAGGAGAGGAGCGGCGAGGCGAGGCAAGGCGAGGCGAGGCGAGGAGAGGAGAAAGGATTTCATAAATCTGTCTCTCATTCTAAAGTTTTGTAAAACTAATCTCATTGTAATACATCCTCTTGTGATTTTAAAAGTTGCTAGATTATGAGACAACACGATCCATGATAAAAATGTTAAGAGCAGAACTAATATAACTGGCCATATGCGTATAATTGTGTTGTCACCCTTTCACAGTCAAAGGGGGACAGCATTTACCAAATAATTCTAATTATTTATGAATATTTGTCTAAATACAGGGAACCTGAGATTTTTCCATATTTTGTTTTATCCACATAGATCCATTCAGTAATTTAGTCTACATTTAACACGGAATTTACTGTGCAATGACCTGAAATCTCTGTTTGGACACCTACTCAAACTTGAACTGGTCTTAATTCAATGTAACTTTGGAAATGAATTAAGTAAATTCAACATAAGTTTAATTCTCAGAGTATTCACAGGACAGTTTAATGAGATTTAAATAATCCACTTTAAAAACTACTTCAGGATAATTTTGCAAGCATCTCACCTCTGTGTAGACAAACCTTTAATACTTCTGCAATACCACAACTTGCATAAGTAAAGCTACAGCCTGAATCTATATGAAATCATGTAGAAATTTGTTCAAACATCAACTGAGTCTGACCATATATCTGAGAAGGATCCATTGTACTGGAGTTCTGTTCTTCATCGATCACAACAATAAGTGATAAATTAATATATCAGCTGCATTAATACTAAGGTCTGCTATTTAATATGAATCAAAGTGCCCCAAATATGTATTTTTGGATAACTAATATCTCATATCTCTTTTGTCTGACCGATATCTTGTGTAGATCCACATTTTGAGGGCAGGTTACCGAGCTTATTTGTGGATGACTTACGACATTCCTCACAAGTTGGGATCCTTTTGTAGTCTGTTGGTCAAATGGTGCAAATGATCTTGAAATTCTCATGATTCTTTAGATTTTCATCATGACCTTCCTCGTTTATCCTGGATTTCTATGAGCTGTTAAGGATCACTACACCTCGCTGCCTCAACTCCTGTAAATAAATCTCAAGCTCTGGAATTGCATTTGCACTACTACCTGAAGAGTCATAGAATCATACAACCATAGAGAATTACAGAATCATAGGGAAAGTAAAGGGTGGTTTTGTCCACTATTTGCTTGATTTGGCAATATTATTGTGCAGTTCCCTAGGTCACCATAAGCCAGTGATACTATTGTAACTTGCAAGTTAACATTGCAAATTACATGTTCAAAGTTTCCAACTTCTCTGCAGTGGGGAAAAAAAAAAAAAAGAGAGAGAGAGAGAGTGAGAGAGCTAGATTTTCTAGATATTCTGCTTTTCTTCTTTTGTCCTTCTAGGGCTGTAATGAGAACAAATGGAAGTGACCTTACATTGCAGGACACTCCTTATAGTGTTTTAATACAAATTTCATTACACTGAAAGTCTTGCAGGGTATTCATTAGAACATCCATAAAGTCTTTGTGGAGGGCTTAATAGCTAAAACAAGCTATTGAAATTAGCCAATCTTTCTATAATTGAACTCTCTATGAATCTTTTACTGCAGTAAGGTGAAGTAAGTTGCCTGAGGTACCTGATGTATGTTTTAGTGCTTGGTTATGTGAAAAATAAATAAGTTTAATAAGATAAAAGTCATGTGTGATAGTTCACAACTGCTCTTTGGTGTATTTCTGACAGCCTTGAACAATCAAGTTCAATTCATATTGGATTCTAAATTGGCATATTCTCATTCCTCACAGAGATTCTCTTTAAGCCTTCCACCATATACTGCATTACCAAATTAATAATCTCATACGAAGGAAAATATGGAAGATGTGCTTTTGTATTTCAGTTATAGGTTTTCTTCTCCCAGTCCAGAAAAGATTATTCACCCTTTGACTAGGTATATTTGTGTTAGTACTAGTCTGTTTCAGTAATGAAGACATTGTGAGAGGTGTTATACAAACACATACTAAAACATAGTCTCCTTCTCTGAGAACTTATATCTAACTCCAATAAAGAACATCAGTTCTTATAAAATTTTATGCTTGAATGACTAGACTTTATACCCTTAATTCTCAAAATGAAATTCAGGCTTGATATCTCATTCTGGGTTTTGCAACATGCAGAGGGATAACTAGATATCTCAGGTGATCCAGGAAAACCTAGATGTTTAGCAGAAGTCTGTCTTCAATACAACAATGAATATTTCTCAAAATGCATGCTTTCTCTGAAGCACAGCTTCTTTCCAGGAAATTTATCTGTTTTGTAGGTAAATATGCAGAGTGAGTGGGATGAAACAACTTTGAAGGTGTCTGTCTCTGCTCATTGACTAGAAAGGAAGCCTAGACAACCATTATATCAAGTATCTGTTAGAAAATACCTACTTTAGCAAGTAGTGAAGATCAAAAGGAGTGGATCTTTCGAGCTGCTGAGAAGCTGGTCTTCATAGCATGTGAGGTCTGGGCTTTTTTTCCACTCAGATCAGCTCTACTACAGCACAACAGACTGAAGGTTCACTTCTGGTTCAACTACACTGGGTTGCTCCAGGAGAGCATTCTACAAAGTCTTGGCTTGTTTTAATAAATTTGGGTTTGTGTATATACATACATGCAAGCGTACTAGTGTGTGGGGGTGCACATATATGTGTATATATTTATATTTAGGGAAAAAGTCCTGTAAATTGTAAATAATATATGTTTATATGTATAAATAATGGATGAAAGAGGAAAAAGGGAAATCTCTGAAGAGTACAAAATGGTTCAGGCAGGTGACATTTTGTGTATTCAAGCAGTGGAAGAATCACAGTTTAGCAGAGTCTAGCAGAATGATTTGTACACAGGATTGTTGATATCCTGTGAAAAGACAAGAAGCTGCTCTCCTGGCATGTGTTATCCTACTGGAGCATATAGGATGCACCCAACATTTCTTAGAGAGTCTGGAGGCCACTACAACATCATGAGCTTGTTGCTTACTCAGTGGAGGAAGAAGGTTGAGATGTGCCCATCTGAGCCTACACATAAAACATAGACTCAGTGACTTGCCAAGGGGTTCAAAATAGCAATACTTGCTAGCACAAAATGTCTTCTACTTAATACTGGACAAATATTTAACATCTCATTAGAACATCACAATTGGAGAAGGACATTGCTATCCAAACATGTACTTACATGTTTGGCAGCTTTGACTGAAGTTGCTGTGAATCCAGGCAGTAGATAGCTTGGCCTAGTTAATTAGTAATGTCTTCGCTAGTGTCTTGTCAGTCCTTGGCAATCATGAAAGTCTGGACATAGGCTAATGCACAGCTCAGTGTGAAGGAGGGGGGGGAAAAAAAATAAATCTTCCATCACAGGTGAAAAGATAATTAACCAGACATATATTTCAAATGGCAGCAGCAGCAGAGCAGATTGTGCATGGTGTCCTGTAATCTTCTATATGCTTTTAATTATCTTTTAATTATTAACAGTTTTTGTCCACTCCAAATGCATTTGGCTAGCACTGAGCTTTTTGCTTCTGGCTTTTCCATTATTTCCCCTACTTGTTCTAATCTAGACCCAGTTCCAACTGCTAACGCATCAATGTCAGAAACTGCAGTCAAGCACAGCCTGTCCCCAAATCCCTACCTCTATAAACACGATGGCTCATTAATAACTTAAAAAGGATGATGACACTAATACTATTTATAGGGTCCTGCCAGCCAGGACTGCCAAAGTTAAGGAAATTAACATGGAAAAATTGTCAACTGCAAAACATTAGTGTTTATCAACAGATCAATCAAACTTCAACTACTGTAAATTGTGCTTTTAGCTAAATAAAATGTATCCACAATGACAATTTATTGAATGCCTTCTTTTGTTACTCTTGTGCCCTTGTATCAGTCTCAATTAGAGACAGAGAAAGAAAAAAAAGAGCGAGACAGAAACTCCTACATTCGCCTTTTCCCCTTCCCTCTCCTACTCCCCTGACACCTGCCAAACCTCCCACAATTGCTGAGCTCTCAAAAGTTACAGCTACATGTTTCACAATGAGTGGCAAATCAGAACTGCTGAACAAAATTCTCATGAAGTCAATTAAGTGTTAATTAGCTTTGACTGAGGGCACATGAGTCTCCAGCAAGCTAAATAAATGTCAAGGTGACAAGGCTGTGTGCTAAGTACTGAGTTTACATGCGTGGAGAGCTTATGATTCAAGGTTTTTTGTTTGTTTGTTTGTTTTTCCCTTCTTTCTTCATTGTCTTCTGTTTTACTCTTATATCAGAAAGAGACAGAATGCTACAGCAAGAATAAAGTTTTTCCTTCATTTGTTCACAGACATATTTGCTGCAAATTGTTAGATAGGAAATTTGCTGCAAATTGTTGGGTAGTCCTGCTGACAGGGAAGTGATTTATCGGCATGCAAGCAGGCTGTGGAAGGAAACAACAGAAAGAAACCAGAAGAGAGAGGGGGAGAGAGAGAGAGAGGGAAAAAGAGAGAATAATTAGAAAAGTCTGAGGTTCAAAACCATGTCTGATCTTAATCCATTTCTTTCTGGATTTTCTATTCTGAATGGTATAAACAACATTAATAATAACTAATAATAAAAATAACTAATACATAATAACTAATTTTATATATATATAAGATATAAAAGATAATTTGGCCAACCTCTGCTAAGGATTTAGCCTGTCGAGCCTTAAAAAGAAACAGAGAGAGATTTAAAAACTAACAGACAAAACCTTGATCAAAAACTACTGTGGTCTGCAAGAGACACAGTTAGGGAAAGTGAGAAGCTGACAGTTTATCTGCTCCCATGACAAGGATACTAGGTGTAATATTCTTTTTACTAGCTTAAACCTAGGTTGGGGTCTAGAGGCCTCAATCAAGATCAGGGCCCCAGTCTGGTAGATGTTACAAAAAAAAAAAAAAAAAAAAAAAAAAAGTCCTTTCTGAGAAGATTTTACCACCTGTAGCCCTGATCTTGCAATTAACTCACAGTAGGTCATTTCCAACACTAAGTCCATTACTTGACTGAGGTTTCAAACGGATGAGCCAGAGGAAAGGTGTGAGGAAGGAAACATTATTACCACATTTTACAGGTTCAGACAGAAAAATTAAGTGCCTTGCCCAGGGTCACACAATATATGATACTGCTAATGAAAAGTGTGGAATTCAGGCTAACTTCGAGTCCAGGCTGCTGCTTGCATTTGCAACAGTGTCCCCACTGGGATGATTTCCACAGAGAGCTGATGATATCCCAATTTGGGTGTCAGACAAGGAACTCAGCTGTGACTGGCAATTGTGGAAAGGTGGAAGAACTAACATTAAAAGGCCAGAAAATCAAGTTATGGGCACAGTTTGCAGGATCCAAGCAGTAGACAGATTTCTGGTTTTTACTGCTTTATGAGACTGAAGATGGGTGGTAAGACCTGCACCTAACTTGGATGCTCATTTGTTATTCTTGCTTAAAGCCATGGCTTTAAGAGAGGACTTAGTTTGGGAAGATACTTCAAGATCCTTGCTAAAATCTATCTCTTCCAATTGACATACCTAAGAAAGAGATACACCATGTTCTGTAGTAAAAAGAAAAGTTTGATAACAGATGAAATGCAGCTTCAGGACACAGCAAAAATATTTAATTGTTCTGGGAGAATTTTGCTCTGGTCTCATGCATACCCACATGGGCTCTAGTATTTCTGTAGGAGGTCCCTTACTTCTCAATTTTACAAGAGGATCATTTTGACTTTTTAATCTGCCTGCCGGTAAATTCCCAGTGTGAAGACTGTGAAGTGCCTGACTAGCTTCACAGTCACTGGTCTTTGGTTTCATCAGCTTCAGTAAAAATTGAGGGTGCTTACCACATAACTTCACCAAGATATGGGTTTGCATAAGGAATAACAAAAATTGAGAAAGGAGAACAGACCAGTATCCATTTCAGTGGTCTATTTGATTCTGCTTTGTAATTTGAAAGAATTCTGAGGTACATTAAAGAAGACAAAATAAAAATACATCAGATGCTGGTTGGCATAAAGAATAAACCCCTTAAAAAAGAAGTAGATATTCATTGAATCTGAAAGATAACTCATTCTTGACTAATGAACATGAAAGCATTATTCATGACTATTCAAACTGGTTTTTTTTTTTTTTTTTTTTTTTTTTTTTTTTTTTTTAAGGAGAGGGTATTCTGCATCTGTTTCTACTGACCATAGCTGGATATAGGTTACTGGATTAGGCAGACAAATATATGGCAGTTATAATAGAAACTGATAAATAATCTGAATGACCACTGTTAATAAATGGGGATAGTCTCCAACTCAATCCTTTAGTCAAGCAATATGTGTTGGTCCAATGACCTTCCCAGAGTGATAGGAAGTTGCACCATTCCTTGGTGCTGGCCTATGTTAGGTTTCCTATTGGAGTCAAGTATACTGGAAAGTTAGACTATAGAGAATTAAAACTCCAGTTCTAAGAGGTCCATCTACTAATTAGAACTTGATGCCTACCATATTTTGCCATGGTGTATTCTTGCTTCGTTATCACAGTCATGATCATGTAGGTAGGAAAGAAGTGTTCTTAGGCATTCCAGATGGATGTTGCTATTTATTTTTCCTTCCCTGCTCTTCTCTTTGTGTTACTGTCTTATAAACTAACCAGAATGACCATTGTAATTTTTGGATTAAGAGTAGGAAATACTTTGGAATTTTCCTGTCAGGAACACCAGAAAGACAACAGGTTCCCTACATCTGCTAGGTTGTACAGTTGAATATGCAAGTAATGTTCCTACAAAAGAGATCAACATTTAGATTTCAAAAGATATTAGGGCCTTTTTCTTCCTAAAATACATCTTTCTGGCAAGGCATAGAAGCTCTCAAGTAGGTGTAAATTAAATTTATGGCCATGACTGTAAGGTTCATTGACATGGTTAGAGCAGTATAAAGTAGTCTCAGTGAAAACGACAATCAGGCCCTGACGCTTAGACAGATGAATGGACAAAGCAATATCTGTGCAGTTTTATGCTACCTTTGCAAAAAGAAGTCAACAGTTTAAAACAAACAAACAAACAGTAAAACTAAAAATGAAAGAATATAAAAATTACAAAAAAAAAAAAAAAAAAGGCACCAAATAAATTGATCTATTATGGAATAAATTCCAGAAACTGTGACACGAATTAAAAATAATAATAATAATAATAACAAAAATTATTCTTCCCACCACCACCCCTGCATACTGGTGAGTGAATATAAACTTGATAGAAATCAGGTAGGAAAGCTGATTTCCAGCTGTGACTCATACAGGGATGTCCTATGTGATACTGGCTAGATCACTTTTTTATACACATACTAGTTCCCTGAGCCTTGGTTTGCCCAGCTATAATATTGAGATGATGGCCTATATTTTTATTTTAAAATACTTTAACTCTATGCATAAAAAGTGCTTTACGAAGGCTTTCGAATATTATAGGAACACCCATCTATTCATTCCTGTTATAAAATATGTCTGAACTGCTGGACTGATCTCACTGCTATACCAGAAATGTTAGAGAGGATTCTGCATCTCACTATTTCACTTTACAAATTAATATATGTGCAATCTCTTCAGTGTCTTCCGTTCCTAAATCAAAACGGATACCAGTCAACTGCCTGCTTCTATTATGCAAGTTCTGAAATGAAGGAGCATAATATTAACTCTCTTAACCCTGTTTCTGTTTGATAAAACTGTACAGCTGTATGTTTATGACTACAGTTGGAGGTATTGTAAGCTACACACACTGTTTGGAAGGCATACCTCTATATGAATACATTAACACATACTTCAGTAAGAGTTCATCTATCGTTAGACTTCAGTTAGAGCTTTTAACTACAGAATCTAAAAACTTTTAATAGCATTTAATTATCTATATAACACATCTCTACCTTCTAAAAATAAGTATTAAGAGTGTAAAAGAGTGTAATCTTTCTATGTCTTGTTCTTGAAAAAGATAGTTGGAAGTCTAAGGCACAGTGAATTTTTTTCAGAACTGTAGTATTACAACAATCATTGTGACTTGAAAATGAAAATCAGCACCTATTTATGAAAAAGATAAGGGATAAAAATACCATATCTTTTACTTTGTTTATTTGGGACAATGACTTTTCTCTATGAAACTAAAATAGGGGTACTTTTACTGCCAATACATTTACAGCTATAATGTTATAATCCAGAGCAGATGAAAAAACATTTTCCTTAAGATTCTGAAAATGATAAATAATTTTACCTTAATTAAGACATATTCCGGCTCTGTATTTGATAGTTTTTACAGCATTTCTTAAAACCTAGAATCCTCATACTCAGTCACCTCTCACTCAACTGAGATGCATTGTTCTTAGAGAAAACTCATCTCCTGGTGGACCCTGATGCATTAAGTTTGTGCAGAAAGAATTCTGCTGAAGTACACTGAAAGAAAGAAGGAAAGGAAACAAAGAAAGAAAATGGAGGGAAGGAAGGAAGGAAGGAAGGAAGGAAGGAAGGAAGGAAGGAAGGAAGGAAGGAGGAAAGCACTAAAGAAAGGAAAAGGAGATAGTTGGCATTAAGTGTTTTTCAGCACTCACAAAACATTCCACTTGCTCTTTCCATATCTGCACAGGACTTGGTTGGTTGCTTCAGCCATTAATTCCATACCAAGAACTGTCCTTGCTTGTTATTCTACATCCTTCGTGGCTGCTATTTAGTGATGTCACTTGTACCAGTTGATGAGTGTGATGAAATTAGAATGTGATGAAGTCAGGAGTTTTTGATGGTGTACAAAAACGTTGAACACTAGGAATTATTATGACTAACGTATTATACTTGCAATGATTTCTAAATTAGGACACTAGCAGAGGCCAAATCTTTTACTGCCCTTCAAGTTCTTGTCAGCCAAATTGTTTGTGGTACTGAAATGAGTATGCTAAAGATATGCTCAACAACATGCTAACAGGAAAAAAAAAAAAAAAAAAGGCATTTAGTTGAAATACTTGTCAGATTCTCTTTATTCAAACTTACAGTGAAGTATTTCCTTGTCGTCTTGTGCTAGAAAGTTCCTTAAGGGCTGGGAATGATAACATTATTTTTTCCTCGGTTCATTACTGGATGCTCTGCTGTATCTTACTACATAGATTTTTCCAGCTGAAGGAAGCACACTTTGGAGATAAAGCTCATTATAGTCTTCTATAGTCTACCTCCATCTAAACTTGTTCTTCTCTGGAAACCCAGTCTCTACTGCTGGTTGATACAGGCAAACCTAAAATAACTCTAAGCAACCTAGCTATCCAGGTGAAAGCTCCTGTGGTTATGTACTTTGTATGATAGCATTTTCTAATTTCAGTGTTTCACAGCTGGTGAAACAAGCATGTGTCTCTTTCCTTGCTCTTCTACCAGGACTCTAAGCCAGTATTGCAAACAGGGTAGCTGTGGTTCCCTACCAGCTGCTGTGGTGGGAGACAGGAGCTCCTCAAATGGCAGGAAGAGTTTCTCTAGACAAGTAGAGAGCTGATGTATGCAGACCTACATTGCCTCAGAACAAAAATATGGCAAATTACGACACAGTAAATGCAGAAGGAGAAAGAGCTTTGTGCGTATTGCTGAGTGCTGCAGGAGTACTGAGCCACTGGTGTTTCCTGAGGGTGTAATTAGATGTTACATTTCTTCCAGTGGCAAAGCCTGTTAATAGACAGCTTTCCTGTTCTTTTTCATGTTTGCTTGTTTGTTCCTGCCTTCGTATGAAAGGTCAAGATGAGATAGTATAAAGAACTGTGAGGCAAAAAGGGAGAGACAGAATTAGAGAAAACAGGGCCTTCAAAAATGATTTTCCTTGTTTTGCACTGGTCTGGTCTACAGCTAAGCCCTAGAAACATGTCTCTCTCTATGTATTTATATACATACTTGCATGCAGATAAGTGTGTTTACATAGCAAACCTTGCATGTGCACTGCAGAGAGCGGGAGTATATTAAAACTACTTTTCTGCCAGGTAAAGTACTCAGAAACCCAGAGGCTTCTATTGCTTCTGTAACCACAAAACAGGAATCTGTTTCTACCCTTCCAAGAGCACCTGCACTATAGAGCAATACCGTAAAACTGCCTTTGAACTAAATGGGCTACTGTGGTGGTTTTACCATGCTAGGCAGCTGAACACCACAACTGCTCTCTCAGTTCCCCTCCCTAGATGAGGAGGGGAAGAACTCACGGACTGAGATAAGGATAATTTAATTAAAGGGAAAAAATAATTATTAAAGAAAGATTATTATTAATTAAACAATTTAATTAAAGGGAAAAAAGGGAAAGGGGAAAAGGGAGGGGGAAAGAGAAAAATAGTAAAAAAAAAAGGAAACAAACAAACAAAAAAACCACACAAGTAAAGGCTGTGTGGAAGTGCAGGGGAAATAAATTACTCTCTACTTCCCACAAATGAGTGATGCTTGACCATGTCCTTGAAGCAAGGCCTCAACGCACGTAGCTGGTGTTCGGGAGGACAGATGTTTTCACAATGAGAGCCCACCCCTCCCCTCTTCTTCCTTTTTGCACCTTTTATTGCTGAGTGTGACATCATATGGTATGGAATATCCCTTTGGTTGGTTTAGGTCAGCTGCCCTGGTGATGTTTCTTTCTCACTTTTTTGCCCACACCCTAGGCGTGTTAGAGAGAGTCGTGATGCTGTGCCAGCACTGCTCAGCAGCAAACACAACACTGGTGTGATACCACTGCTGTTCTAGCTACAAGTGCAGAGCACAGCACTGTATGGGTTGCTGCAGGGAAAGTTAACATCCCAGCCAGACCCAGTACAGCTACATTTGTAATACTGTAGTCCTTTAATGCATTGCACACAGCATAGCCAGCTAGTCAAAAGAGATGTTTCCCCCACTGTATTTATTTAGTGTTGGGGCAGCCTCATCTAGAATAGCGTGTGCAGTTCTGGGCTCCACAATATAAAAGGATGTTAAGGTACTTGAAAGTGTTCAGAGGAGAGAAACAAAGCTGGTAAAAGGGCTGGAAGGCATGTTCTGTGAGGAGAGGCTGAGGCCACTTGGGTTGTCCAGTCTGGAGAAAAGAAGGGTCAGAGGTGACCTCGTTGCTCTCTGCAACTTCCTGAAGAGGGGAAGCGATGAAGTTACCACCTCCTTGTTACAGACCTCCAAACTACCTCACTGAAAATTTCTTAGTGAAAATTTTCTGAACAGGAAGAGCAAAAACTTACTCTACGGGAAAGATTGACACCTTTTTGAAATCAGACCTCATCAGAGAAAGATTAGCGTGTAAAAGAAGAACAGGTCAATAAATACAACCATGGAACAAGTTTCTAAGGGAAGGCAGGAACAGGAATCTTCTCATCCGGACTTGCTGCTGTGACATGGACCACACTGAAGGTAAGACTCAGACCAGGTCCTCACCCTAACCTCAAACCCAGAATACATTTTCCCCCTCTTTAATATCATTCTGTGACTGAAAATATTGTTATATGTACTGATTTTGTATTTACAGAAAACCTTATTATTTAAGATTATAAGATGCTATCTAACCAGAATGAGAATGGCTATTCTGGTAACAAGGACCAGCATACCAGAACAAATAAATGGCCCATTTCACCCAGTATCTGGTCTCTCGAGTCTGCGGTGGGAGGCATAAAATCCCCATATTGTAACTAATTATGCAGTAATATACCCTGGGAGATTGTCCCCAGCTGCCTGTATTACTAATTCATCTGAAACCTGAATGCACAGTAAATCTCAAGAGAAAACTTGATTTTCCGTTCTAAGAAGTTTTACTAAAGTTCAAAGAAACAGATAAATTTTGACTGTTTGTTGTTGATGTTTTTGTTTAGTTGATTGACTTTTACTCCAAACACCATCTGATAAACTGAAGTTCTCACTTTAAAAACTCATGCAGTTGTCATTCTCACAAGATTTCACTGGTGGGTCATGGTCTGAAAACAGGCTTGATTTTACCTGCAGAAAGTATAAAAGGTATCAACCACCCTTTTAGTTTTGTTCTTGTGTGCCGTTCATTGCGCTGAAACTTATTGAAAATTTTGTCAACAATCAGCTTTATAAAAGCTTTGCACATTTTCTGAATAAAAGCCCTATTTTGATGAGAAAATGACTATTAATGAGAACATGTTCTTTTCTGGCATCAGACTTGAAGAGACACAGGTCATAAATCTCTTTGATCTTCTTGCAAAAAGCTAGAAACAAGGAAAGAAGTAAGTTCATTTTTTTCCCCTTCATTTTCTTAAAGCTCCTGATTGAAACAATTCCATTTAGTAATCAGTAATTTATCATGCTTGCTTCCTCCCCCCACCCCTCTTCATTTCTCCCTATGCTTTTGTTTGTTTTTGATTTCAACATAGCACAGAATTTTTACAGATAATCCTATCTATTTATTTTCCTTGGTTTCACAGGGGCAGAGGGGGAGATTGGGAGATTTTTTTTATTATTATTATTTTTTATTTATTTTTTTAAGGGGGATGATGTTTTGTTTTGTTTTGTTTTTGTTTTTAATAAATTATATGTGGAGGGTGGGAAAGAAAAAAAAGAAAAAAAGAAAAAAAAAAGGATCTGTAAAAATGAAATGTGAAGAAGAAAAATCCTAATATTCTAGTTTGGTCAATGAACTGCTCCCTTTCATAGATGTGTCAATACTGCCATCTCTTGTCTCTTCAAAAACCTGGGCAGGAAGCTAGTTTCATGAAAATTGGAGAATGAACATACACATGCATACACATAAAAGACCTAAGTTTTCCAAGAGAGAGGTGAGTGAATTTTCCCTGGTATATATTGCCCTGTTCTGAGAGGACTTTTTTTTCTTAATTTTCTTCTTTCTGTTGCTGTGTAGCTTCGTGTGCAGCTGGGGTGACTAAAACCTCAGAGACTGATTTCAGACTGTAACATGAATTACCTCTAGCCAAAGAAGATATAGTATAGTCAAATATGATCAAATTAAGCTTGTATACCTCCCCTGCTGTGATGATAATATGCATGCAAGTACACATGAAATACACATTTGTATATGTTTTTAAAAAATATAAACTATGATGTCAGTATTTTAATAGCAAGCATTTAGATTGATAAATCTACTAAAAAAATTTCCGGCTACAGGCATATATACATATATATGATTGTGACAGTGATTTGGCTTGATAGGTCATGAAATGTCATGTCGTATAAATGCAGTGGTCAGTATTTTCGACCTTATGACTGTGATCTATAGCAGAATTTTGTTTTCACTGAGATAATCACACAAGAACTGCATAGTCATTTGTCAGTGAGAAATGTTTTCTAGGCTGATGCAAACTACATACCGAGCTTAAATGCCCAGTTCTTCGGGTTTAATACATTCACAAAAAGGTGCGTTTTTCTTCTTATTTTCTTTCCTTTTTGTCTTTTCTCTTCCTTTTTTCTTTTTTTTTTTTTTTTAATTTTTATTCAGTGATATTAGTTACAGCAGAAATATGTGGTCTTCTGAAGTGAAAATCAATGAGAGTTTCATACTTAAAGTAAAAATTGATTTCTTAAGTTAGATGGGACAATTTCTAGGGTCCAAATGTATATCACCACTCAGGTGATTAAAAAAAAAAAAAAAAAAGCTGACACTCTAGCTGGCCTAAGACAAGATGTGCATATCTAAACTGCTAATGTACTTTGATGATTTGTTACTATTCGGTTTGCTCTGAAGTTTAAAGTATATCCCAGTGAGGTATGTGCATCTGTGCATATTTAGGGTGTGTAGATGTGTGCACGTGCGTAAAGTAAGATGATAATTCAAGACCAAAAGCACCAAACCCAGCAGCTGTCTTCACTGCAGAGCAAATACTTTATCAACAAACCACAGGCATGCAGCACCAAAGCAGATAAAAACATATAGGACCTGAGATGACAGTTCTGTGTTCAAAATACATTAATCACCCAAGGTAAATTTGTGCATCTGTTATACGCTGTAGGTGTTTCACTTACTTTATTCGAGAGATATTAAAATAGCTGAAAATATTTTCCTTTTTCAGTGTGGTTGGTCCAAGTACACATGGCATTTTCCTCCTTGGTGTGACTTTTTTGGTCTGTCACATCTTTTTCACTTGCTTCTGTGTGATCACTACAGAATCACAGAATTGTAGAGGTTGGAAGAGACCTCAAGAGATCATCGGGTCTAACCCCCTGCCAAAGCAGGTTCCCTAGAGCAGGTTGCCCAGGTAGGCATCCAATCGAGCCTTGAATATCTCCAGAGAAGGAGACTCAACAGTCTCCCTGGGCAGCCTGTTCCAGTGTTCGCTACCCTCATCGTGAAGAAATTCTTTTGCATGTTGGTGTGGAACTTCCTGTGATCCATTTTTTGACCACATCCCCCTCCCCTCCACCCCCCAAAAAAAAAACAAAACTACAAAGCTACTACTATTCTGCACAATGCAAAGACCATACAGTGTTCCCAAGAGCCAAAGTCCATGGTATCCAAATCAGCAGAATTCTCAGTTTTGTCAATAAGGTATGTCGTTCAATTAGTGTGATGGAAACTTTCCTATAATTATGTCAATGAGCTGCTGTTTTATTTACAGTCTATCAGTGATTTTGAGCACTCATAGATTAATTAGAACCAGATAGGGTTCAGACAGATCTCCAAAGCCAAATAACTTCCATGAAAATATCGGCATCCCAGTCTTTTTGATAAATTTGGGTGAGTGCTAGAGGACAACTGTATTACCAGCTATAGAAAACTGAACTTTTATAAAGGATAATGATATCAGCTTCTGATTTCATCTGTTGTGGGAGTATCAACCTTGATTCTGCTGTCTGCACTCAACAGATTTTGATGGAAAAAGAGCACAGGTCACTATTAAGCCAGGTGGTGACATTTGTACTTCATGATCAATGGAGAGGTGGTGAATTACGCACTGGATTCATGAACCAAGTTAAGCCTTGTCCATCAACTTAAAACTCTTTATAGCTATAAGAATTTTTTCAAGGCTTTAGGTGCAAGATAAATAGTTGATGAAAGAATTTTCTGTACAGCTTATCATCAGCAATAGGGAGTGCTTTATTTCCTCTCTTGAGCACTTCTTCTTTCTTTTTGGATCCACCGGCTTAACTATTTCACCCCCAGCAAAACAAACATATAAAGAAGTCAAAAACTCATACATCGTCTTGCCCATCAACAAAATGCAGCAGCTCCTGAGACACCATGAGGGCACTGCCCAATGCATGGTACCTCCCATTTCAGCATTTGGGAATTGTTATGCTTTCTTCGGTACAATGTATTTTACTGAGAAAAGCCTTCTCCTATCTGGCACAGACTTGTTAATTTTCCTTTTTTCCCCTCCCCTTCCCCACCCTTCAGCACTGTCTGTTGATTTTATGCCATGATCAATATTATGACAATGATACTGACTAATATCCTAAACTTACTTCAGATGAAAATGAATATTTTAGCACAAAGGTGCTATATAAACAGTATAGAAAAGTATACAAATACTTTTCAAAAAATTGTATGAAGAAAATTTCAAGTGATATGTACAGAAGTCAGATAGTCTGGGGCCAGAATTTTTGGAATGACTCCTTATTTGGTGTAAAAAAGATCATCAGATTCAGTGAAGAACATCTTATTTTCAATAAGCAAATGTTATCTCAACCTCAGATCTGTTTTTTCAGAGTCTGGAATATTGGACAACCAAAATAGTTAAAAGGTGAGATTAGAGCAGATGGGACGGTCTTTCAAATCTCCCCAGTGGCTTCTGGACGTGGGTGATTTGCTCAGAGGTGCATCTTCATCCTCTTACAGGATTTACTTATTCACAGAAGTGTTAGGGACAGGGAGTATCTCCTTTAGATGATTTTTTTTAACAGACTAATGTGGCAAATATTTTGACTACCAACAACATAGGATGGCAAATACCAGATAGAAGCTATCCTTTGTATTGTGTGAGTGTGTAAACACATACATTGTAAGATGCTATAGACTTACATCCTCATCATCATAACATCATAACGAGATAAATCTCAGATGGGCTGTAAAACAATAATGTAATATATGTATACATACATATAATAATTTTCCTTTGTAGTAAGTGACAAATTTAACTTTCTTCCCTACATTACTGCCTGATGTGCATTATCAGTATTTGGTTTGCTTTCAGGGAAATATATATTCAATTCAAGTCAGTGATTCACAAAAAAATCGTAATATTCTTAAGGATGTTTCTTTATAAAACTTGAAAAATAGTCCCTAATCTTACCAAACTCCTACATTTTATCTTCTACCCATAAATTACACTCCCATCTGAAGCTGCATCGGTAAGATATGTTATGAATTCTTTTACGGGTAATTCATTCCTTTCTTTTCAGTGCCTTTGTATGAACCTTTTTTTTTTAGGAGTCGTTAGACTTCTGGCTACCCACTTGAGAAGTTTCTTAAGAATCCCTTTAAAATCAGAAGTTTCAGAGTGTATAACGATTGAATTATTATTATTATTTTTTTCTTCTTCTTCTTCTTTCCCTTTCACTTTTCTTTCATGACAGTTGCTGTTTCATCCCTGAATGTTTGAACTTCCCTTTATTCCCTGAATGTATGCCTAGAGTCACGCTGGGCACCACAACAGCTCTGACACACCACTATCACTCAGGCTAAATTTACCCTTACAGGTTAGTGCCGAGTATCCCAACCAGCCTCCCTACAGTGTGCAAATGCACAGAAGATTTACTGCTTTGGAGGGTTCACAAATAATAGCATGAAAGTTTGAAGACCTTTTTTTTTTTTTTTTTTTTTTTTTTTTTTCCTAATAAGTCCAGGTGTGTTTTGAAAGAGTAGCAGGTAAAGGCAGGCAAGAGTTTTAGAAATTTAGCTTACTTTTATGAATACAGACCAAAAGAAAACTTACATGGGAAGTAGATTGTATTTTATGTCTACTCATCTCTGAGAGTCTTTGTTCTTCTTCTAAATGTTATGGCTAAAAACAGGAATTTTGGTGCAGCTAATAATGCTTTTGAAGGAAGTGTGGCAATACTTTCCTTCCCTAATTTCTCAAGAATGCAAGCAAGCTCTTCACTGTTATGAAGGAGTAGAAGGGTTTGGTTTTTTTACTAGCAGGGGAGAGAGTTAAATGTCCCCCAAAGGTCATCTGGGCCAGATCCATAGGCACACACAAGCTAATGGGGTTTGTCACAGTGGAGCTTTCAGGATTAAGATCCTTAGGCAAGCTTTTATATCTACACTACCCATCTTTATCACTGTGCTTATTTCCACTTTTCAGCATTTTGTTGTTGTTGTTGTTGTTGTCATTTGTTTCTGCTTATTCTTTCTCCTGCATGAGATCTGCTCCTCTGTATACATACCAGGTATATGGGGCATTCCTGAGATCTCTTCTAGAACTCAAAAATAAATCATTATTTCCTAATCAAGTAAAATATGTTTCTTTTTCACAGAAATTCCATGGTGTAGTTTACACTGGTTCCTGTAGTTCTTTCCCTGGCATTTTAGTTTAGCAGCCAATGTTTGTCACTTTGCTTTCCTTTCTTTTTTACCCCTGCTCAGGAAAATCCTTCAGATTTCTTTCCTTTTCTGTTTAGTCTTTTCTACTATGCTGTGGTTGCTTTTCATGTGGCAAACAGAAAACCTTTTTTTCAAGTGGCAGCAGAGGATACACTCTAAAGTTAAGCAGTCTCAAGAAGCTTTTCATATTTCCACAAACCTATACACAACATTTGAAAAATATAAATATGAACACAGCTGCATGTGTATGTATATATTTATATTTATGTATATACTCTGTCTCTTTAAGAGAGTTTTTGTAATGATTTAATGATGGGTGTTGATGGTTAGAGGCTGCTTCTCTCTCCCTTAACAGTATGAATAAAGCAGTAGGGCATCTGTGAAATACGGATCTGTAAATCTCAGAACAACAAGGGTAGTTTGTGTGTTTCCTTTTGCTCAGAATTTCCCATTTGTGTTAGGTAAATGTTTTATTTATTTGCTTGTGTATTTTTTCAGATTGTTTGGGATATCAGTAGGATATCTCTGTGTGTCTCTTACTGTTTTGCTTGAGACAAGTTTAGGCAGAATGGATTCAGGTAAAATAAGAGCCTCTCTAACGTGTTTCCAAGTTTGTGACCTCAACACAAAATAATCATTAATGGAAGTTCACAGAATTTGCACTCTTTGCTACCCACATTTTTGAATTCCTGTAGGTTTAGGAAGCAGGATGTAGTA
The DNA here is from genome assembly GCF_009769625.2 of Cygnus olor. Classification (NCBI taxonomy): domain Eukaryota; kingdom Metazoa; phylum Chordata; class Aves; order Anseriformes; family Anatidae; genus Cygnus; species Cygnus olor. Next base: position 6,064,239 of record NC_049198.1, on the reverse strand, counting down.
CTGGGGTTCTCAAGAGACAGGTCTGTTCCTAAGATATTTTCAGACCAAATTTTCAAATTGAAGAGATTCTATTAGCTCAGGTAAATTCTGAATAAACATCCTTTCGGTGTTTGTCAACATTTATCTGAACCAGAAATATATGAAAGTTCACTTATCACTTGACTAATCATTGTGGCATATGAAATCAGTATCCTTTTCAAAGACTGCAGAAAGATATAACTTGAAACCTTTGCTGTATTTAATTTTACTATTGAATAAAATATACAAGGTTATATTGCAAGAAAGGACATGTCCATGTAAGAGGGAAGTATATACAGAGAGATTTCTAGGAGAATATCCAAGCTAATGTTATTTGTATAAGTAAACACAAGCAACAATCACTGCCTTTTTTCCTATTATGACCATAATAAAATAAAAATCTTATTCAGATGCCACAAGAACTGTTAGTTTAATAGCATGTCAACAAACATGTTATAACAAACTAATCTCAAGCTAATAAAGAATAACTCCTACCTTCTTATCTTGGTTTTTAAGGTAAGCAGGTCCCCACTGATCTTAGGAAAAAAAAAAAAATCTAAACATTTTGTGTTTATGCTTTGGGACAATTTAAGAAAAAAAAAAGAAGTAATTATTTACCGTTATTTTTACTTCTACACAGCATTTCTGTAGCCACTGTGATGGGAGGGACTGTGACAATAAATTCCTGCATTTTCTGCACAAATAGGGGAGCTTCAACCGAAAAAAAAAATGAATCTGTTATCTAGGCTTACAGTCATGTCAAAGATCATGTGGTAGGGAGTGAAGGTCTCCTGAGTGCAAGAACTTAGACAACGGTTCATGTGAAAAGCTAGAAGGGTCTTTTTTGACCCTGGTAGGTTACCACTGTATTTGTGCAAGTGGGGGTGACATGGCAGGGGTCACTATGGGTCTGGTTGAATCTGCAGTGGGTTATAACTACTGTATGGACATGCACAGACTCACAGGCTGCATGGAGATGTGCTCCTTTCTAACCATACATCACAATTATTTTGTACTGCTAATGAGAAAACCACTCGTTTTGTATAGACTTGTTCTGCAAAGTGCTTCTTTGATTCAATTTCTACGTGTTCCTGGAAAAAAAGAAAAAAAAGAAAAAAAAAAAAAAAGTCATACATTTAAATGCCTGTGAGTCTAGAGTTCTAGAAAGGAGTATAATTAATGTGTTGGACAAAGCAAAACTCAGGGTTGATGCATTTAACTGTGGGTATTTATCTATAAAGTAGAGAGAACATAAAATTCTACATGTGGCAAAAGTACCTTGAACTCATGCCACCCACCCTGTTTTTTTCTCATACTGAAGACCTAATACCAACTGAATCCAGCATATAGAAGAGCAAAATTGTAGCTGGGTGAGTTTGTAGGAAAGTTATTTTAGTCTGAGATATAGCTATCCCTCCATGGAGAACTTGGCAAATCCTTAACAATTCATTGGTAAATCAAAAGTGATAGTATTTCCACCATCATAAGACAGAATGAAAATGAAGAAGTCAATGTCTCTTTCCAAAAACTAACCAGTATGTAACTGTTCCAAGTTGAGTGGCTAAGCTGGGGATATGACACACCGCTTTGACTGGAATGAAGCTCTGATCACACTGCAGCAACAGTGAAGTCAATTCTTCATTTC
>NC_049198.1:6004107-6062376 GCF_009769625.2 Cygnus olor | reverse complement strand
GCCAGTGTTGCTTCAGCCTGAGTGACAGCAATGCTGAGTCCTAAGGGATCAAGTCTCCATCAGCTGGACCATTGTGGAAAGAAAATCATCAGCCATTACTATAGTTTGAATAGGGAAACAGAAGAAAATCTATATACCGCTATACATGGTTCAGTTTCTAAGACTGACAAAAAAAAAAAAAAAAAATGCTGGAGAGATGGAATTTGTGACTATCTAAAGTAGCTCCAATGTTGTGTCTATGTTTCTACCTAGTTTTACATCTTCCTCATCCCTCGGAACTGTACCACTCTGAAAAACACCTACTTTACCAAGGAGAATGCAGAATTTAGGAAGGCATTTATATTTGTGTAAGACAGGACTGGAAACTCTTTTCTCTGAAGTACAGCTTGTGTTCTGCTACCCTCAGTTTGTTTTTTTTCTTTCCTTTTTTTTTTCTTTCTTTTTTTTTTCCCTCGTAGGATTTTCTGGCACCTAGTAGGGTCCCTGTATCTGGAGAGAACAGAATTTTTGCTGACAGCATGTGTATTCATCTGCAAACACCCACTGTAGATGTTTCTTCAGCTGAACATTTTAGGATTTAGGGCAATGACCTATGTGAGTTTTGAAGGGCAACCAGACAGACAGGTGACAGAGTGAGAGAAGCCATGAGAGGTGTACATATAACCTATGTTAACACACTGCCTATTTAAAATGAATGGTTTGATTTGTCTAGTGTTGCTCGCAGCAACTGACTTAATTTCGCATATTAAACAGCAGTTGATGACATTTTTATTATTACTACTATTTATTTATTTATTTATTTATTTATTTTATGTACAGAGGGATTTTCTAGCCATGTACTAAAAAAATCTGGTGGTAAGTACCAAATGACTCTAACATATGTTGTCATATGGTTTTTTGTTGTTGTTGTTTTGTTTTTTAGTTTATCAACTATGAGATGATAGAGAACTTCAGATATACTTAGAGGTGGTATTTATCTATTTCAGATTCTGATAGTGGAGAAAAGCTACTTAATCTGTAATTCCCAAGACCAAAGAAAGATTCATTTTAATCACAGATGACAACGCTGAGAGTAAAGTTTATGAGGAAATTAAGTAATGTGGTTGTTGGGGTCCCTCTAAATCAGAAACAGTTGGGGAAGAAGAATACTGTTTAGGCTGGGCCCATGAAACTCTTTGAATTGAGACCTTGGGGCAACCTTGGTGAAATTTCTGAAGAGAAATCACATGAAATCTTGAATGCATTTGTGGAGCAGAGAGTCAGGACAAAAAAGGAGCAAGGACAGGTAAAACAGATATTACTACTGGTAGTATCATGAACCCCCAAAAGAAATAACAACAATAATAATAAATAATAAAGAATAATAATAATAATAAATAAATAAATAAATAAATACATTAAACTGTGATTTTAACTTGCCTTCAGATGTTTGAGCTCCTTTGCCTGCCGAGTGTGGCCAGTTCCCTTCAGTGTGCTGAAAAGAATGACTCTCCACCTCTCTCATTTTTCCCAATTCACAGACTTTCTTCCTGGCTGCTTAATGACACAAGGCCTTTTCTTCATCCCAGGACTCAAGTAATGAAGTACCACTGATGTTTATCCCCCAGGTCAGAAATTCGTTATGAATGTACCCAATACCCGATGAATTTTGCCATCCAGCCTCTAGTCAGCTATTAAGTATACACCCGTTCCCTCTCACAACAGCTCCTGCTGCAGCAATGTCCTGACATCCATTTTACAGACGGGGCTTAAGTACAGAGAGATTAAATGTCTTATCTCAAGCCAAAAGTTGAGTGTATGTGTGACAGAATTCTGCCTGGACAACAGGTCCAAAGATTTGTCATCTCTTTCCTTACACCACTGTCCATTAGTACTCTGCTAACCAATAGGCCAGGAAAAATACATCAAAAAACCCGTACAATCTTGTCACATCCTTTTCTGCACCTTGGCAGAGACCCAGCACAGTATCTGTCTTGAAAGCAAGGAAAAGCACTGACAGAAACACCCTGCTGAACTCAAACCAGGTGCAAAGCTCTTCAGTTACTTGTGGAGACCTTCTGGTAGGCCCCCCAAGGAGAAAACAAAAGAAATGAGAGACCAAGAAACTATTGCCAACAAAGAAATCTTGAGTTACCATACAGGAGGATTTGTACAGCTCTTCAATATATATGTTTGGTTTAAGTGTTAGAAAAGGGCCTGGTCCTTTTGTAAACATAAGTCTTTACCATTTTAGTTTTATTTATTTGACAGAGAAAACAAATTGCATAAGGACAAAGAGTTTCTTCATTGTGTAAATGTTCATTTTATTTACATCACTGGAAATTATAAGGCTTAGCAAAACTCAGCAGAGACACGAAAGGAACAGACAGCAATTCTAGGAAAGTGGAAGGTTCAATGAGAAGGAGAAGGCTGAGGCTTTACTGGTAATGAGATCATTGATAAAGAAAGTAATAATAAAGTACCTTGGTTTAAAATTTTGTTAATGTCATTATTTTATTACGTTATGGAATACAACAAGAGTGTTTCTTATTAACATGTACCGAAAACTACCTAAGTTAAACAAAGACATTTCTGAGAAGGGCATGAAAAAGGTTGAGTCATACATAAAATTTCCCAAGGCATTTTTAACTCCTTCAAATTCTTGGATGGACTTGTAACTTTCCAAATAATTAAATCTTCATTTTAAGATTAAGTGATCACTCTTTCTTTAAGAATTATGGTCTGAATTTTGAAAAATGAATAGTAATTTGAAAAAATCTCATTTTATCAGTTGTCTTTATTCCCATGTGCTGAAAATCTGACTCATTTAAGTAGGCTTGACTATCTATCTGGAAATTTAAGCAGCCAAAATTGGTAGCACATTTTTAAAATTTATGTCTAAGGTTGCTTATGCTTTTAGCAAAAGAAATGAATGCATTTCATTCTAGCTTTTACTGAAAACTGAATTTATTCTTTACTTGGAGGCTGTGACAACCTTCCTGGTTCATAAATCTTATAATTTTCTTCTATTTGTCTGTCAGGCTGCTACCCATTAAACTCATTCTCTAAGCTATTTGAGGTGGGGTTGGCTTTTGTTTCCTACTATACTGTTGCTGTAACAGTGTAGAGGACCTGTGACTTCTGAATAGAACTCTTAGTTGCAAATAATAATAAAAACTACCACTGCTGTTAATGATGAATGATAATATATGTATATTTTTAATTGCAACTTATATATGAGGCTAACCCCCCCAAAAAATAAAAAAATGAAAAGACTGAATCCTGTCTAACTTGAATTATAATTAGATAATTAGACCATTATGTTTGCTCAAAGTAATTAGTCACTGCATGATATGCATTACTGGAACTTTTATTTCCTGGGGGGAGAAGGGGGGAAGGGGGAATAATTGTCTTAAAATTAACAAGAAATGTGCTGTTTTCAGAGTGTTTTCTCCAGTGTTTAAAGAAACTTAAAGCATACAGAGTCCCTAACACTAGAACACTAACAGACATTCTATGATTTGCTAGAGTCATAATATAATATATTCTTTGTTCAATAACATAGGAGTAAGCAATCAATATACGGACACTACAGACTCCTAGCCTCAGGATTCCTCATGGGGCCTTTCACTTCTTTTGTAATGGGCTGTGTTGTTTTTAGTGCTGCAGTGGCATCATTTAACTTAACATGACACTTCCTTCACTCAACTGCTGTGAAGATGTTTGCCAGTCAAGGGGAGAAACACTAAATGGAATAAAACTAGAGGAGTTAAGATGAAAGGCATTTCCCAAAGGCACAAGGACAGCTTTGCAAGAATGCATCAAACTGTGATTTAGGGGGATGATCAGCCCACAGTGGGATCAGCCCTACCTTAAGGTAGGAAAAGTTATATATAAAATGGGTTCCGATCTAATTTACATAAATCTCATTTCATGTTTCTGAGAGAGGACAAAACAGGTAAAAGGCCTAAGAGTTCATAGAATCATTGAATCATAGAATATCCCGAGTTGGAAGGGACCCATAAGGATCATCAAGTCCAACTCCTGGCACCGCACGGGTCTGCCCAAAAGTTTAGACCATGTGACTAAGTGCACAGTCCAATCGCTTCTTAAATTCAGACAGGCTTGGTGACATGACTACTTCACTGGGGAGCCTGTTCCAGTGTGCGACCACCCTCTCGATGAAGAACCTCTTCCTGACGTCCAGCCTAAACTTCCCCTGCCTCAGCTTGACACCATTCCCACGAGTCCTATCACTGGCGATTACGGAGAATAGATCACTCGCCTCTCCATTCCCCCTCGCGAGGAAGTTGTAGACTGCGATGAGGTTCCCCCTCAGCCTCCTCTTCTCCAGGCTGAATAGGGCAAGTGACCTCAGCCGCTCCTCATATGTCTTCCCCTCTAGGCCCTTCACCATCTTTGTCGCCCTCCTCTGGACACTCTCCAACAGTTTAATGTCCTTCTTGTACTGTGGTGCCCAGAACTGTGCACAGTACTCGAGGTGAGGCCTCACCAGCGCAGAGTAGAGCGGGACAATCACTTCCCTCAACTGACTAGCAATGTCGTGCTTGATGCATCCCAGGATACGGTTGGCCTTCATGGCTGCCAGGGCGCACTGCTGGCTCATATTCAACTTGTTGTCAACCACAACCCCCAGATCCCTCTCTGTGGGGCTGCTCTCCGGCGTCTCGTTGCCCAGTCTGCACGTATAGCCAGGGTTGCCCCGTCCCAGGTGCAGGACCCGGCACTTGCCTTTGTTAAACTTCATGTGATTGGTGATCGCCCAGCTCTCCAATCTGTCCAGATCTCTCTGCAAGGCCTTTCCACCCTCATCAGAGTCCACAACTCCTCAAGTTTGGTGTCATCGGCAAATTTGCTCAAAACACCTTCTAGTCCTACATCCAAATCATTTATAAAAACATTGAAGAGGGCTGGCCCTAAACTGGAGCCTTGAGGGACCCCACTAGTGACCATCCGCCAGCCAGATGTGGCCCCATTTACCACAACCCTTTGAGCCCTGCCCGTCAGCCAATTGCTCACCCATCGCATGATGTTTTAGTTTAGCTGTATGCTGGACATTTTGTCCAGTAGGATCCTACCGGAAACCGTGTCAAAAGCCTTGCTGAAGTCCAAAAGGATCACATCAGCTGGTTTCCCTTGATCGACTAGATGGGTGATCTTATCACAAAAGGAAATCAAATTTGTTAGGCAGGACCTACCCCTCATGAACCCATGTTGGCTGAGACCAATGACTTGAGGTGACCCCAGGTGCGCCTCAATAACTTCAAGGATCATCTTCTCCATAATTTTACCAGGCACTGACGTGAGACTGACAGGCCTGTAATTGCTAGGGTCTTCTTTCTTACCCTTCTTGAAAATTGGCACAATATTTGCAAGCTTCCAGTCCAATGGGACCTCTCCAGATTCCCAAGATCATTGAAAAATAATTGAGAGAGGTCCCGTGATGATGTCAGCCAGCTCTTTAAGCACCCTGGGATGGATCCCGTCCGGACCCGTGGACTTATATGGATCCAGGTGGAGCAGCAAATCCCGCACACGTTCAGGGTCGGTAGGGAGTTTGTCACTCCCACCGTCATGGTCCTCCCGCTCAGGGCACCCTGGGTCCCGAAGTCCATCATCAGCATTGAAGACAGAGGTGAAGAAGGCATTAAACATCTCTTCTTTGCCTATGTCATTGTCTGTGAGGAGACCTTCCCTGTCAGGTATCGGACCTATGTTTTCTTTGGTTCTCCTTTTTTTTGTTAACATATCTAAAAAAAAAACTTTTTTATTGTCTCTCACAGACATGGCCAGCTTCAACTCTAGTTGGGCTTTGGCCACACGAATTTTCTCCCTACAAACACGAAGAGCATCTCTGTATTCCTTCCTTGTCACCTGACCCTCCTTCCAGCAGCTGTACACTTTCTTTTTCCACCTACTTCCAAGTTGTCTTAATCCTTCTCGCCCTTTCCAATCAGAGGAGCCTAATCTAAGAGTTTAATCTCTCTCTCAGTCTCAACCTGTAGTGATGCGATTGCATACAAAATGAAGACTGTACAGAAAGAAGAGAGAAGGCCTGGCCAGAGCATGTTGCATTATAGCTATTTTTTGTTCTCTGCAGTGACAAGGGGAATGAAGAATATATCTAAGCTGTTCTAAGTCTGCTATTTCTTTTGTGCTAAAACATTGAGCAAACCCATAACTTCTTCGGGCTGTATTAAAGCCTACAGTACAGAAGCAGTTCTGTATTGAGAAAGGCATGGGCAATATGACCTGTTGATCTTCTCTTGCTCCATAACTTACATTAAGAGTGAACATATGCAAAAATAGTAGGAAACTTATTCCATTGAAACCAGTTAATTCTATTTTACTGCCTTTAGTCTGTAAGGAACGTAGGACTGGAGCAATTTATCAACCAGAAGTTAAAGAACTCTGAATTGGCGGATACTCAAACAGTGAGATGACTTGGTATGTGCAATTAATTTTTAAGTGATGGTTATGAAAGCAGTGGGACTTAGGATCAGTGATTTGCATTTCAGTAAACACCAGTTCAGAAATTGTTATGTGTTGCTGGAGAACGATTGATGGCTTAACAAACTTTATTAATTTTCAGACAAATGTTCAGTGTGGTTCCACTTTGAAATGGGATATGGATCAATGCTCTTCTTGGCAATGGTCAAAACTGCAATGGTTTGGTTCAGATAACTACAGAAGCTTGCATATGTGTCCAAAGCTTATCTGATAGGCTGATTCTGATTTTCCTTGATTTTGTTAAACTGGGCTATAATCATTTTTGTCTCAGTACTGTTTATTATATTGATACTCAGGCATTGCTATCCATTTTCGTATTGGTTATCTTCTGCTGGGTATCTATTAATGATTGTTGATATGAGAAGATGTTATCTGTGAACCAAGCACACATTTAGACTCTAATCAGTGTTAGGCACATGCTTTAACCATTAAGCCAAATTTCCATAAATACTATAGTTGACCATTTTCCAGGCCACACGTTTTCATTATATGATGTCCTTTATGGCTAAGTCAAGTGAGAAATGCATTGATCAATTCATAGTTATTGTCTCTAGATATGAAATGTTTGTCTTTTAATAGGTTGCAGACATCTCGTCCATTATTCTCTTGTGTAGTTTTTTGTTTCTTAAGTTCTGATTCACTTTGACTGCATGGCTGACTTAGGCAGACTTCCTATTTCTCAGTCATGCAAAACTTTTCTCCAGTGACTGTGTACACCATTTGTTTTCACTGCATTCACCTTTACCATGTACCAACATGGCCACTTGTTTCTTTGAAATCAAAGGTTTATCCCATAGCTAAAACTCAAGAATTTCAGTTCCATTTATTTAGGATCAGCTTCTCTGCGTCTGCATTTTTCAGCTCACGTTTATGTGCCAGAAACGGTTAAGCGAGCATTTGTTTCATACATGGTACCCATAAAATCTCTAGCATCACTGGGCTGCATTATTATTTCCCCCAGGAAACAATTCTTGAAAAAAAAAAAAAAAAAATATATATATATATATATATATACAAATGAAAACCACAATCTATATATTTACATTATTTATAAGATCTCAAGGATAATTTCCCTGTACTAAGAAGAATGGAGATATTACTGCATGGGAAGTCTGGGAAACTTTTTTTAATGCAAGTTCTGCAAAAATAAAGAAACACTCTGTAGTCATGCACAAGTATAAGCTCTGTATTGGTGGATTGGGGAAACATGATGCTTCTTTCATCGTTTATAGTTCTTTCTACCTCTAAAAAAGATTTTAATCATTTGGCAAACGTAAAGGTTATGTTTTAAAGAAACTTCAGGTCTTAGCATGATAAAATTTTCTAAAACACTTGTCCACATTGCATGAAAGGAATTTCTTTTGCATATGATAATAAGTACTTAGGGGAAAAAAAAAAAAAAAAGCGAGGAAAATGCATAACGCATGCATGCAAACATATGTGTAGAAAAATATATATGCTCACTTACAATGTCTCTTTTAATTCAGACGTGTTTATATACATACATGCATACATATTCTAAAAAGTCATGTTCATTTTTCATTTGAAATGGAGGTTTCATTTCAACACAATCAAAGTAAAACAATGTAATCATATTCTTTTTCATTAAGAAAGAATTGTAGATTTCATCTTTGTTCTGTACTGAGAAGGTTCATGAGAACCACGTATGCTGCTACAAGATGACTTAAAGGCAGAACATAAACAAACATCCTAATTGGTAAATTGAAAATTAGAGTTCAATTTATTATTATTATTTTTTCCTTTAGTGAATGCTATTCCAGTGACAGGTGTTCAGCTTCATATTCATATTCAGCTCAGTGATAACACGATCAGATCACTGGACTAGAGAGGTTACTTGTTTCTCCCAAAACATTGCGTTAAGTACTGCATCTTTGAGACACAGAAGATTCCTTGGGACAGTATGGACAGATACTGCTAAGTTTTTCTGAACTTATACAGAGGTAATATCAATATCTTTTAGGCAAAATACAGCACAGTGAGGCATCACAGTTCATTGCATCAACAATAAAAAATGCACAGGAGATGCGCTGCAGAAATTTTCATTTGACCCAAAGAAAGTTAGAGACAACAACAAAGCAGGGAGCAGGACTAAGCAACTCAGCTCAGCTGAAGTGGAACAAATGGGAAACCTTGAGGAGCAGGGCACAGTTTCATCTTTCTCATTTATATTGGGCCATCTGTCTGGTCCACCACAACCATCACCCTGGGAGAAGTGAGACAATTTGAGTGGGACACTTTAGGTATGGACATGAAAAATGGTTTCAAAAATATCTTGTCTACTTTGTGTGGGGGATTACTTTATGAACTTTATTTTAGGCAATAGTAATTGTTGTCCTGTCTTAATTTATAAGATCCTCCTATGAAAGTGGTAGGTGATGAGGCCAGTTTTCTATATTCTTGTGTAAGTAGGTTAGGTGAGCCACAAAAACTGAGGCAAAGTCAGAAATCTTGTGCAAACAGTTCCAGGTTGTCAAAGAGAGATCTGGAAGGCTTCATATTTTGAGATAACATCTCAGAGCAAAGGCCATGAAGAAAGTGCTTAACACAGATCCATAAGGTGTTATGATGGAGCCCTATGGGCTCCATCCCGTACACATGCTTATATTGCGTGCAACTTCTGCTACAAGTATGAGTACTGCTGATTTCAACATTGTTTGGTATTTCAAGTGTGGTTTATTCTCTTATTTGTAAACTTTTCTGAGTATTAAATGCCACTTTCCAATTAGGAAGTTCAGTCTGAAAACCAAGTGGGAACTACCTGCAGTTGCTTATCTAGGATTTTACATTATGTTAGGGTTAAAGCCTGAAATCCAATCCAGAAAGACTTGTACTTCCTCCTGACCTGTACTTTCACACAAGATTAACACATGGGCAGGAAGAAGAGAAGTGGAGAATAACTTGGCATTGGCTAGACCTGTTACAATCATATTCCTATTAAAAATATATAAATGAACTCTTGCAAGTAATTTGGTATAAATAAAAGATTCTGTAGCTGTTTTGAAACCATGCAACTTAGATAATGCTTCAATTCTCCTGTCACACCATTTTTAACAGGACGGAGAAACAGTCTTATTTAAATGGAGTGTTATATTTTCAAACTCCGCCTTCTGCATGGGAACTGTTTAACTTTAAAAGTCCATCCTTTTTGTAGGGGTGCTGCCATCCTGAATGAATGAGGCAGAAGGAAATAACTGGCTTGATCATGTCAGGCAGTGAGTAATGCTGATGTCAGACACCAGCCCCAAAAGATGCTGAAATTGTAAGTCACGGTGGTTTTCTGGTTTGAAATGCTGAGTAGAGGGATAGTGGATTATGTAGCTGAAGAACTGCTGAAAACGGGTTGTCTTGGTTCGTCAAAATCTCCTCTGTGATGAGCCTGGAAACCTCATCATGAGTCTCAAGAAAGCCATTTCTTATGCTAGTTATTTCCCTCAAATGTGCATCCAATTTAATGTGTCATTTGAGTTTCAGATACTCTGCACATGCACAAGATTTGAATAACTGGTTGAATGTACGCACCAGGTCATACAGACTTGCAAAAAATAAATAAAAAAATAAAAAAATCTGAATGTTTTATAAAATCCTCACAAAATAAAATGATACAGTACTTACACCCTCACTAGAAGTGTTCCAAACACCTGAAAATCTGCATCAGACCTGTTCTTAACACCTAAGACCTACCTCTGACAGTGTATGTACACGATTTTTCTCTTCATTCTCAATGGGTGACTTGATTCAGAAAGGAGTGCACTATTCAGCTTATTGCTATTCAAATTAGCATAACTAAAAACAATGAAAATAGAAGTTTTTGTTAAATTTAACAAAACTGACCAAGCTTTTCCACTTTAAGTTTTTTCATCTTTCTGTTTGCTTTTATCTGAAAGAGACCAAGCTCTAAAGAAAACATTCAAGTTGTCCTAACAAATTCTGTCTGACCAAAACAAAAATAGAACTTCAAAAATCAGGAATCCTGAATTTACTTTTTATATGGAAAATTTTGAATAAATTTTGTTATTCAAATGATAATCTTTTTTTTTTCATTGCAGTTACTGTAATAAACACTGATTTGATCTTGTTGACATATTTCTTTTCCCTTGTTTGTCAAACATCTGAAAATGATCATTTCTTTTTAGTTAAAGGGTGCCCACACTGCGCATTTTAATATATTGTAAGGATCTCTGAAGTAGCGTATACCAGAAATTAGATCAGAAACCAGGTCTGTACAGTAATCTACTCTTTCTCAGCAGAGCTCCTTCATGCAGTACAACATGCTTCTCTTCCATGTCTCCATAGCTCAATCAATCTGTTTGGCTTTTCTCACTTTTCAGCAGATTCAGTACATTTTTTGTCCCTTTTCTTATCTAAAATAAAAGGGAGACAATGGAATAATTTCTACAAGGCAAGTCTAAATCAACAGAGTATCAATGCAAAATATTATTTTAATGCAAAACGCCATTTTACCAGCAGATCTTGACTGAGGTCTGGGTTAGTATTGCTTAGGTTAGAGGCATTTGAAAAGTTATAAGCAGACATTGGTTTAATCCCTCATTTGGATCCATACAGCTATATTTTAGGGCAGTGTGTCTCCAGATTTTAAGGATAAATCCATATTCATATGGAACCAAATACAAAGCAAGCATTGCTTTCTGATAAGTAATGAAGAATATGTGTCAATCATAACTGTTGCTCAGACACATAAACCTAAAGCATGTTTCTGGGTGCCCACCATGAATGAATTGGCTATATGACCTTATAGTCATGGCTCATTGCCTGTCTTTCCCAGCAAATTCTTTGACCCTCATAAATAACACTGTTTTTAGTGGGTGCCTGGCACAAGACAGCGAGCTGTTGTAAGAGTGAACCCACTGGTACAGTTTGTGCTGGATAACCACACAAGTCCCTCAGCAGTTTAAATAACGTTAGCACAACAAACAACACAGTGAAAAAGTAGAGACAGCAAGCTGACACCAGCTGCTAGTTTTGAGCCATCTTTTAAGCTTTTTCCCTAAGGTAAACTTTCCAACCAAAGGAAGCATTTTCTTTATTGCAGAGCAGCACAGTGGCAGCAGCAGCCAACTTTCTAAGTAATTATTGCTGTTAAACTGAAGTGGGCTTTAAGCATCTCATTCAGATCAATTTATTCAAAAGTGTTTAAGGCTCAGCCAAGTTTATTACTGGTGTGGTCATGGGACACTTTGCAGTTTATCATAGTGTTTGATCAGTTGCAGTGGGACATGAAGAGAGGTGAAATGCAAAGGAGGTGGGAAAAGTCTGTTGGGTATTTTTTGTGTTGTCGATATTTCCATTTGTGAAGCCATTTTTGTGGTTGACAAGAGATGGAGGAAGCTGGGGAGAATCCCGGGTGTAAGGCTGAATTAACTGTTGAACATCTCTTCTATTCCCCAGTGGAGGGTTAAAGTTTATGAAAGATTTTAAATCTTTCTTTTCCTTCTTAATTTTGAGTTTTCCCTTTATATCTCTTGCTTTTCTTTTCTTTTTTTTTTTCTTTTTTTTTTTTTTTTTTTGCCCAGCCCTGTCTCCAAAGAAAGAAAGAAAGCAATAAGCCTGTCAAAGAAGGAATTAATTAAGCAAATCAATCAGTCAGTTTTATTAAGGAATTACAAAATCCATGTGCAGCATTAATTATTCAGATAATGGGACATCTCTAAGCCTTTCTTTTCAATTATTGATAAGCTGTTATCTATCATCCTGACTGTTTTAGTACTGATTTAGTTGTGAGTGAAGCCAGGTCATTCAGCCATAGCATATGCCAGTTATGAGAGTTGCTAGATTGCTAGGGGCGGGAGAGAGAGAAAGATGAGAGGTATCGTTTATTTCCATCCATGGTGATTGCAAACATTAAATATCTCAGGGCGCGTGCCTTCTTCTGAGCTGCAGATGAAAGGGAAGCTGTCCTTCCTCACTGATATTATCTGGGTGATCACCTTTGTTCAATGAGGCAGTACATGCCCATTTTTCCCTCTGCGATAACCATGCAACTTTTCTGTTGACTTTATGTGAGGTTCTCCACTAGTTCATAGGGCCTGGAAAAATGAGATTCCTTTCCATTGTCACAAGGAAGTTATCATTTTGCATCTGCTGATCAAGGCAACTATTCTCATTTTTCTCTTTACTGGGAATTTCATGACAACTGTTTTAATAGAGGACCCTTCTGCAGCACTAGGCTTATTTTTCATGCCCTTCTCATTAGATATAATACACAGAGAAATGTTCTCCTACCTGCTTTCAGAAGTGGGGAGCAAAGGCATTGACCTCATAAAATTGAAACTCAAGTAACCAAACAATTTAATCACTGAGGAAAGAGAAGTACATACAAATAGTTACTGATAGGAGAAAGATCTCACACTAAAGGAGACTCAGAACGTCAATAAAATGACTTCAAATTTGAGAAAATTCTCATTCCACTTGAAAGCTACTGCAAAAGGGAAATTGTGGGGAACTGTGATGCAGCAATGTGCAACCGTATAAAGAAAACAAGCTTCATTTATTACTGCCCATCAGATTATGCATCCATTTACACTTTCGATTCTCAGTAAACAGTCTTAAAGACTACTTGATTTAGAGTACCCAACACAATAGAGAAAGGTACAGATGGTACAAGGTCTGGCTGATAGAAATGTTGCATCATATTGGCCTGTTGTAGGTTTCCAGGCAAATGTGATCCCATGCGATTTGGTCTCTGGCAAGTGGACTGTGGCTGAATGATCTGAGATTCTAGAAACATATTTATACTGAGATAATCCCAGACAGAATAGATTATGCTCCTTCCCACCCATCAGCAGCTCTGCCTTCTGTCATGTTGTTTGCAGATACATTGATATGAGGCTGGCCCAGCTGCTCTTTCTACGCACAGCATTGGGGTGCAGCCACTGGGCTTCTCTGTCCCATCATCTCTGTAACTAGATCACACAGCTGATAGACTTAAAACTGTCTGTTTCTATCTTCCTTGTAATGATGAGACAAGAGCCATACTTCAGGCCATAAGCTTATCTCCAACTGAGGTCAGGAAGATATTTATCGAACTAAATAACTGGCTTGGTTAAATTGACTGTATGCCTCTCTGTAAACACCCAGTGTTGTTCGGTGTGTGATACTTTTCAGGATTAGAAATGCTAATGTCTCCCTCACAGAGCAAAGATTGCTCATTAGGTAGTCCTTCTACCTTTGCATCTGGTAGATCAACATAAAAATGTGCAGTGCTGTAGCATTTGTGGGAGGTTAAACTCAGAGGGTTAGAGTGACATCCCTTCACTCTATCAAATTGGCATAGAAATGCAATGAGAATTCATTTCTGTCTGGGTTATTTTGCTTCAGCTCCAGTAGAAGGCATGAATGAGAGAGATTAAGAAAATTAATGACAAAGTAAGGAATGAGAACTCTTTCTCACTTCAAAAAGTACAGCATTGGCACAAAACTTGACCTTGAATAAGAAGATGTTATCCAAACCTGCTTCTCATTTTCATGTAGAAAGCTAAAGGTGTAGTTAGTAGCCTAAAGACATGTTGCTTTGACAGTTATAGATTCAATTTTACTAATAAGAAGCAATTAGGGTTTGGAAAAAAGCTGAATGAAATCTGTGAATTAAAAGCCAGGGGGTAAGAGAACTAATCTTCACAGTTTCTGGCCATATTTATTTGTTACTGTATGCGAGAAATGTGACACTTCTTGTAACTGTGTGGGTTTTCTGTCTTCCAATAGTATCTATTACTTGTCCAGTGACAGCTGCTTTCTGGCTGTAGCCTTAGGCTCAGCACATACTGCTATCACTTTGCCTCAACAACGCTGTCCTGCTTTGACCTCTGCCAAATTGTGTGTCACATATGCTAAAAAATCTCTACAGTTAAGGAAGAAGGGGAAAATATACCCAAAGAGTAACCATTCAGTATGGTAATGGAGAAATAACAATAACTTTAGCATATATACACGGACATACTTATATATAACCTCTGCATAATAGCATAGTCCACACTCACTGCAACTCACCCAAGAAGTAGCCCTAATGTAGCTAGGAGAGTAAAAAAGCAATGCCTTTGGAGGTAACACGAACACTCCATCATTTCATAAGGACATGTATCTATGTGCCTGTCACTGGGCTGGCAACTTTGAGGGTTCATTTGAGTGACCAGGTGTTTGTTTTAAAGGAACAAAAAGAGGTATGACAATTTTTGGGAGGGGTAAATTTCTGACATACCATGTAGGGCCATAAGAATGTTGTTAGTGTGCATCATAAGACACTCATAACTACACTGGGATTCCTTTCAGTCATTCTCCTTTTGCCCCCATGAAAATGAAGAAGTTTCTTATTCTGTGTTTTATGAAATGGAAAGCAGGACATACCCTGTGCTTAAAATGAAAAACAGGATCCAGACTTTCTTTGGAAAAGCAGACAGACTTGTGTTCCCAGCCCAGTCTGCATGTTCTGCTGCTAACCTATCCTGCCTTTTGAAAGGATGTGCTGGGAAATGGGGTAAATCATCGCCAGTATGGAGTAACCACCATCAACCATCAGTCCTAAAAGATGATGGTGCTGGATGAGTCTTTTCCCCAGCAGTTATGGTGAAGTATGAGCAAGTGTATGTAGCCACTATGAAACCAAAACAGTTTATGGTGATGCCACCTACATAACATGTCAGAAAGAATATCTCCTGAAAGGAGAAGGGAGGTGCCTCATATTGCAAGGGCTGGTGTCTAAAATTCTTGTGAGAAAAATACTTTTAACTGAAATCAAGTTCTCAGGGCTGCGTCTAATACCAAAATTTTTAATTCTGAAGTCAAAGTGTTATCTATCACTATTCTGGGGATTGATTCAGCAGTCAGTCAGATAAAAATACCCCCATCACTTTTCTGCATCATTCATGGTTTAACTGCAGGTCTAAGCTAGTGAAATTCCTACAGAGGGCAATGAATCCTGCTCTTATTTACACATAAGCTGAATTTGGATTGATCTAGATACAGAATTTAGTTAATGTATGTAATTCTTCACATTTCTCCATATGACAAAAAATTTCCAGTGTTACAATGTGTGGAAAAATTATTTTGTATGTTGTAATTTTTGATGCTCTGATATTCAATAAATATAAGGAAATGGTGAATGAATTGAATATTTATAGCTATATCCCCCAGATGGATGTGCCCTGGTCCTGATTTGCGGGACTGAAACTCTAAGGAAGATCACTGTTTTCCCCAGTTTATCCACTAATCAAAGAAATCCAGGCTATAACATCAATCATACAACATCTCAGTCAGTGATTTATGTTTGTTTAGATTCAATACCTGGTTTTACCTCCATTTTTTGATGTTCTAATATTCAACAAGTATAAGAAAATGGTGAACAAATTGAATATTTATAACTACATCCTCATATATTTATAGCTATATAGCCTCATAATTTCAGTGATCAGATAGTGTGTTCATGTCTGTGAATGTTATAACAAGTTTACCCCAATATTGATGGAAGGGAAAAACATTTGCAGTCCTCAGAAGTTCATTATTATTTCTTTTATTGACAGACTTGGACACCTTAATTACATACGAGCCCTATGGTGACATGAACTTTACAAGCACAGAACAAAAAATGGTCTCTGCTTGCAAAACGTTGGGCAAGAGAAAGGATAAACCTAAACAGACCTTGAGAAATACAACGGATAACAAAATACTACTAGTTACTGCTGTTGCTAATGTATTGGCAGGCTTTTTGTAAAGGTGTTACAATAAATTAGAGCTTTAATGAGGAATTTGAAAGCGACTGCAAAGGTGTTATGGCTCTTGTTTATAGGAAAGTCCATTGAAACCCCATGAGGATAAGTACAGTTGAAAGTCCAAAGTGATTGAAAATTTCACAAGCTGATGATGCAGGTTAACACCATAAGCCAACTGGAGGTCAGAATTAAACTCTTGGCAGCAAGTGAGAAGTTATGTACCACAGCGATCCTAAGTTATGACTGTCTTTTGTACTTGATGTGAGAGACAACAGGGAGTGGGTGAAGAGAAGAGAGAAAGAGGGAGACAAGCCCAGGCTGTCAGTCAAGGAATATGTTGTCTGCAGCTTTCTCACCCAGGTGAAATGGATGCTGCAGAAATTGAGATACAAGGCAGTGAGAGAAGAGGTGAGAGTTTTTCTTCATGGACAGATGTGAAAGGCCGTATCACAAAGATGGTCTGAAGAAAAAGTCAATCAGACTTACTCACAGCCTGGGTGCTGAAAGCCATGAGAGATTTCTGTATCACAGATGTCACAACAGTTTGCTGGGCTAGATGCAAATGGGAAGGATTGTGGCTCTTCAGAGCCTGGCCTGCTGGAGCAGGAGGTGGGAGGAAGGCACCGCACAAGGCCTTGCTTCAGATCCAGCCCTGGGCAGAAACAGACAGGAAGAAAAGATGTGGAAGTTGGACTTGTGCTTCAGATTAAAATTTCTAGAGACTGTTTTATCTACTGAAGTTATCCCTGCTATGGTTGAAACAGCAGGTTAAAGGCTTCTGTAGCAGTCACCAATTCACCAACATTTTATTCTTCAGAACATTGTTGCTTTAACTCTTCCTTTTTATATTGGTAAATCAAAATTCTTTTTGATCTTCAGTTTTTCTTTGGTTATGATGTCTTTTTTTACTTCCCTCCCCCGGTTTTGCTAGTTCTCATTTTATCTATTTATGGAATATTCTTTTCCAATTGTCTTGTCCAGATGATTCACTAACAACTGGACTAATGACCCTCTCGCTCCTTAGCAGCTGAGGGGGTGAGAGAATGAAGGGGTCAGGCCATCAGCTGCTGCAAATTGGTGCCGCACCATTGGTTTAATTGAAGCAATGCCAGTTTACACCAGACGAGAGTCTGAGCCTGGGGCTCAGTTCAATCTAAGCACAAGGAAAGCAGATCTCCAATCTGTTCATCCACCTAAAGTTTGCTACCTAAAATATGTTAAAACTAAAGTTTTTTGCTTGTTGGTTGTTCAGATGAGCAGTATGCAATTAAGGGTAAAAGAAAGACTTCGGTATCTGAAGATTTGATTTCCTTCTGATGACCCTCACAAAGACATTAGCATCTTCACACTTTATATATGCACATCTGATTTTGAAGCCGAAAAAAAGATCAAAACAAACAGTAAAATCTAGGACATCGTCACAGCTTCATTAACTTAGTATAACAACGTCTGTTTTACACATCAGTTTGCTGATGGTAACACTAGTTTTGGTTCATAGCACATATATTTTACATTAGAGCCTTTATAGACCAAGGAATAGATTGTAGCTACAACCACGGAGGGACTTTGGTAACCCTGCTGGGGATTTTCCACCTCAGGGTTTAGAACAACAGACTTCTGGTTTGTTCTTTTTTTTTTTTTTTTTTTTTTTTCCCCATTAACTGCTGGAAGGAGCAGAAATAATTTGCGATACTGAATTCTTTGGTCAAGCCTTCTCTTTCTTTATCTGTTGAAGTGTTACCATTTGCAAAATATTGTGTTTAAAAGCTAGTAGACTTCCCACTGCTTACTGGAAAGTATTAGACCACCAGCTTCCCCTGTCCTTGGGGTACAGATTCAATTTGTTCCCATGGACTCAATGAGTTGGAAACTAAAAATCTGAAACTATGTTCTATGATTAATTTTATTTTATTTTTAACCCATAAAAATACCAATTTTCACAGTATTCAATGTATACTCACCTTTTTGAAAGTTGTCAAGATTGGACCAGGGATTGGAAAATGGCAGACACTTGGATTTTGATATCTGTGTGGAGGAAACAGAGATGATATTACAAATTGCAGGGAAGGAGGAGGGAGAACAACAACAGATAAAAACCTGAGGGTCTGTTTCCTTTTTTCCCCCCTTTTTTTTGGAAAAAAAAAAAAAAAAACCTGCTATAGAAACAAATGTAGATGAGGGGGGCACTGAGCCATGTAGAAGTGAGTAATTATCTACTGTTACAGGCCTTATTATCTCTCCAAATGTTTGCTAAAAATTCTATTGGGCAACCATCTGGACCCTGAGTTTTAACATTGGATACAGAGTGGATTGTTGCTTTAACTTTTAGAGAGGAAAATTTCTTTCTTTAATTCTTTCCTGACATCCTGTGTTAAATAATTTACTTGATTGTCTCCTAGATAGCTCTCTGCATCCTCAGGGTAAATATATTTTAGGTGATATCCTCAAATAAAATATTCTTTGAAAGTTTATATATGTATACACTTCTTTATTTTATTTTATTTTTTTATTTTTTTTTACCACCAGAGGGTCTGAGGACAGTTTGCCATCTGTTCTAAGGGTTTGCTAATGCACCTATTTTCTCATCTATCCCTCTCTTTCTCTCTCACTTTTTAAATTACAAGTTTTAATAATTTGCCTAATTGGTAGCTTCCCCCTATATCTCAAACTATGTACAATGCATCCTCATCCTTCAACATCATCTCTGTGTTTGAAACATAGCACTTCTCCTCTAACAATTTCCATTGTTGTTGTATTACTGTAGTTTTGAACAGCAAATATCATTTCCTTCATTCAGGCTGTGATAAATAATTCAATAACATGTCATCAATAACTATAGACCAGTTGCTTAGCTTGAAACATGTCTGTAGTTTGCTGTGAAGGTCATTGCAATGCTTCAATTTAGTGTTATAATATCAATAGTAAATGATCTTTGTTCTTATGTAGGATATTTCATTGGCATAGATTTGCAGCTTTTTCCTTTTCTTTTTCCTAATTTCCAGATAGACTGAATTTCAGCTGCCTGGTACAAAGCCATGATACTGCATCAGCAGCAGAACCAGAAATAATAATCAGTCACCTAAAGTTCTGCACTTGCCTTTGGACATTTTCTGTGAAACAATGCAATGACCAAGCTGTGAGGCTTGTCCCGTGACAGTCCATATCGCCTTGTCCTTACCCAGCGGTGGCTTTCAACTCTCCCCAGTTTCAAGTTGCACACTGAAACTGTAATGGGATTGCAGTGCATTTGAATCTACCTTTTGAAATACAGCCCTCAGGCAGTCTTTACCTTCCTCTAGCTGAGCAGAGACATGGGTGAAACAAGTTCTTGATTTAGCTGCCAATAAGTGTCCAAAGCTCTGCCTGACTGACAGTCTGCAGAGAAGCAGAGGGATCCCACTAGAGCTGGCAAGATGATTCAGTTAAGTCACCCTCAAGTCAGGGGTGGGAGTATTCCAGAAGCAAAGGAAAGACAAGCACATGAATAAGTCCCTGCCGTGCCCCTGGTTCCCCCCCAAACACTTTATCCAGGTGGAGAGAGGTTTGTGTCTTCCGTCAGTGGTGCAGGATACATGTCTGTGCCAGGACACCCACCGGCAACTCCCACCCCTCGCCTGTAAATTGAGGGAAAGGGAATCCAGACAATGTGCAGGGCAATTTTTCACAGAATTGCAGAATCACAGAATACTTGAGGTTGGAAGGGATCTCTGGAAGTCACCTTATCCAACCCACCCTCTCAAGCAGGGACACCTAGAGCACCTGTCTTCACCTTAGCGAGAGATCTATTATAAAGTGATAGAGAATGACAAAAGTCCAGATACAATCCCATTTTCCTACTCCTCTCTTGCTGCAGCTTTTTATAAAGTGGGTCTTTTTCTTTTTTTTTTTTTTTTTTTTTTTCCTCCTGAATCAACTTTCTCTTGTTCCTTCTGGCCCAGCAGTCTCTTCTGGTGATATTAATTATTTCTTGGAATTGTTTGCTCTTATAATATTTTTCCCTTTGTGGCTTCAATATTTCATAAACTTGGATTATTCCATTTTATCTGAGATCTTTTGGTTACAATATGTAAATAAAAATTACATTTCAGGAAAAGGTTAACATTTCACAAATGGCTTTTGCTTTTTCTAATCATGTTTATGATCAGACCTTTGAAGTCTTGGAGCATCTCTCACTGACTTCGTGTGACATACTTGAGTGTCTGAGAGTTCTGAAAGTCAGAAACAAAGAAACTGGGAGACAAGGCACTGGAGAGCAGCCCCGCAGAGACAGATCTGGGGGTTGTGGTTGATAGCAAGCTGAACATGAGCCAGCAGTGTGGCCTGACAGCTAGGAGGGCCAACCGTACCCTGGGGTGCATCAGGCACGACATTGCTAGTTGGTTGAGGGAAGTGATTGTCCCACTCTACTCTGCGCTGGTGCAGCTTCACCTCGAGTACTGTGTGCAGTTCTGGGCACCACAGTACAAAAAGGACATGAAACTGTTGGAGAGTGTCCAGAGAAGAGCTACAAAGATGGTGAAGAGCCTAGAGGGGAAGACGTATGTGGAGCGGCTGAGGTCACTTGGCCTGTTCAGCCTGGAGAAGAGGAGGCTGAGGGGAGACCTCATCACGGCCTACAGCTTCCTCATGAGGGGGAGTGGAGCAGCAGGCACTGACCTATTCTCTTTAGTGACCAGCAATAACACCCGAGGGAATGGTGTCAAGCTGTGACAGGGGAGGTTCAGGCTGGATATCAGGAAAAGGTTCTTCACCAAGTGGGTTGTCGCACACTGGAACAGGCTCCCCGGGGACGTAGTCATGGCACCAAACCTGTTGGAGTTTAAGAAGTGTTTGGACTGTGCACTTAGTCACATGGTCTGAATTTTTGGGTAGACCTGTGTGGTGCCAGGAGTTGGACTTGATGATCCTTATGGGTCCCTTCCAACTCGGGATATTCTATGGTTCTCTTCCCCTTCCCCTTCCCCTTCTCTTTCCCCTTCCCTCTCTCTCTCCCTCTTCTTTTTCCACTTCCAAGTCCTCGTGACCCCATCATATCATTTGGCATCGAGTCCCACAGGTTCATGCAAATAAAGTTAAAAGAAACACACTTGTGTATGCAGAAGAGTATTCCCTCAGTTACTTGGAATGCATGTACACACACATATATTAAAATATATAAAAAGTCCAAATGCCAAGTATGACAGAGTGACACAAGTGAGCAGCCCAAGGACACGTAACTAACCATATGGTTGAATATGCTGTGTGAAGAGAAACTTGAACCCCAGTCATAGCATTAAATAGTTTGATTAATAGTTTATTAAAATAAGTATTATTAGTTAAACCTAGCCTCTCCTGGATCTCATCATCATGTGCTTTGGATTTGCTGATTGCATATTTGCCTTTTTTTATTACTGTCTTGCTACTGGGAAAAAAAAAAAAAAAAAAAAAAAAAAAAAAAAAAGTATGTGCCTATTACAAAGAGATCTTTGGAACTGTGGCTTATTGAAAACCCCGAATATATCTAGTTGTCCACCTTCTCCTCTTTTGTGCTCTCATGTCTCCCTGTATTCAATGTCTCCTCAGAGATGCAGATATGGTCTGCCCAAGGCATCAGCATAAAGGATATACAGGCTGAATGAGGGAAGCTCAGCACATTTTTAAATGAAAAAGAACACCTGCAGTTTTGTTAGCTGGGATAAAAATGACAAGAGCTGTGTATTCTCATGCTTCAGGGCATAAATTGATCAGTACCTAGGGTCAGGTACACCCCAATCTGTCACAATTAGGAACATTCACAGAATTTTAAACTTTTTCTGGAAGCAGCTGGCATTGGCTGCTGTTGCTGACAGACACAGTAGGTTGGGTGGTCTGCTGTCTGTCTGAGGTGCAGGAAGAGCTGAAGTTGTTACAATACAGCTTATACAGAAACAATAAACCACTTTAAAATTCCACTGGATGAGAACATTTACTATCGTTCTTGTAGCTTTAAGGTAGGAATTCCCTCTTCTCTGATCTAGAAGAATATTTTAACCATGGAGGCTTCTCTCTAAAAGTCTTGCTCCTGAGTCTTTGAAGATGCTTATCATGCAATTTTCTGTTCCATTTAGTCAAGCCCTGTTTTGTTGTTGTTGTTTGTTTGTTTGCTTGTTTTTCTAAACTAAAAGCAGTTTCAGAAGTATTATATTCAGATGTGATGAGATGCAGATGGGGGGAAGAGGTGATGTTAAAGTTCACTTTTTCTTCCCTTCCTAGACGTGAGAGGAGAGATCTGCAGGTGGCTGTTCTCATAAGTGTTGCTGGCTGGAGAGCCTAAATGATGGCATGTTGAAATTTCATATGAAACTGAATGATTTCCATATCTGCAGATCCTCTTCAGTGGCATTAGTTATGCTAATAAAGTGGAGCGACTTTTATGGCAGTGCTTGAGGCAGCTGCCAGGCTGTGACTGAAGACTCTATCTGGGGAAATAACTCAGCAGGTAAAATTCAGATGGCCGGCAACCTGCTCGGGTTCCTGTTCCTCATCCAGAGCTGTGTATAAACTCTATTGTTGAGTTTATAATAATCTGTGCCTAACTCAGACACAACCCCAATGGCATCTCAGACATTACTTTGCAAAGCTCTTTAGGACAACCCAAGTGTTTGCTTAATTTATGTGCTGACAGGCATTTCTATGACATCCATCGCCAGTGTGCAGAAAAAGCTGGCAAAGTTATTAGGGACAGCAAAAGGAAAACAAAAGGGAGAGTCAGTTTGCACATTGCACCAGGTGAGCCCACCAGCTGCTGGAGGAAGTGGCATGTGCCACTCTAATAGCAAAAGGAGACTGGTGAATGCAAGATGAATCTGGATGTGAGATTGCACCCTTTCTTTGCACAGTGTTGGGAGCCAGAGCCAAGATGTGTGGGAGGAGAGGAATAAACTGAAGAATTCAAATTTAATCCCTTGCTCTTTAAGGAGAACGCCTGGAAATGTGCAGTGCTCTGAAAACCTGAGGGCATACAGTCATGTCCCTATGAAAAATCCCCTACAGGCATGAGCTACGCTCCAAGTGTCAACTGGGCACACTGGACCTTTTCAGGAGCTAAATTCACCTGATAATGTTTTAGAGTTTTCCATTTGTTTAGAACCAGCATATAAAATTAAACAAGGATTTTTAAGAAAGAAAATATCTCATGCCATCTCTACTCTTTTCTCCAAGAGATTTTGTTCATATGATTCTGCTCAGAGAACGTTCCTTGTGAATATTCTCTCCTGTATGAAAGAGAGTCAGGGGAAGGTCACCTGAGATATGTTTATTGGGCACAACTCTTTTTCTCAGTTAGTCATGAGAAACATAATTTTGCTCAGGCTGGTTTATGGACAAGTGATCACATTGCCCAGGATGAGTTTTCTTTCCTTTATGACAATATAAAGTAACATGAACAAGACAGTCTTCTGTTTGTCCTGCTGAGTGCCGTTCCCTTTAGGGCAAGGCATCATTGGTCTTCTTTTCTTCTAGCTTTCTTGGCTTCATGGTTTTGTAGCTCATTCATGTAAATGAGGACAACATTTTGGTATATCACTTTCTCTTCCAACACTTCTCTTTTAAGAAGAAAGCCATTATTTAATTTCCTTAGTCCTGGAGAGACAATGTGGGAATGAAACATTGTTACAGACCTTTTAGTGGAGCAGTCCAAGACTCACCTCTGTTTTCCAGACATCCAAATCACAGAGGAGTAAGCTGCGGAAATAATTTGTCAGTCCAACAGAGCCTGGGACTCTCTGTACCTGATGCAGAAGCAGAACTTCTCATGCCCAAGAAACTTTCATGCACTTAGTGAATTTTAAGCATTTCTGGATCAAAGTATATGTAAAGAAATTTCTCCATAAATAAATAAATAATAATTAAAAAAAATATCAGTGCAAGGTTATCCTGACCTTTTGCTCTCCCAGGTGGTAACACCTACCTGTAATACCATGCTGCCATTGCTAGCAGTGGGCCTCAAACTTTGTGTTGAGTTTGCAAGACCTCAGGACTTCTCAGGATTGCTGTGTTTGGATTTTTCTTGATCTGGCTTCAGCTTTGTTTTATTGGTTTAACTGTAACTGCAATTTTTCTAATGACCAGATGGCTATAGCTAATTTGTTTTACTTCTGTTTATCTTTGTATGCTACTGCCATTGCTTTGTGACCTTAACACAGTGATGTAGTGTAGAGAAATATCGTCCTGGCAGAGGACTGGAGAAGTGGAGCCATGCAATGAGATGCAGAGAAGTACAGGTCTGTGGTGATGAGATGGAGAACCAGCTGACAATGGAGACCTTATGGCTATAAACGACTCACAAATGGTGAGTTAAAAATGCACAGACCTGGAGATGGATGAAGCTAGTTTCAGGGGTAACGAAGAGAATAAAGAAATAATATTTAAGGTATGTAGAAGGTATGATATACAGTATGCTTGGAAGTAGAACTGCAGATCAACGAAGTCAAAGCAAAGTGTAAAAACATGTTAGCAAGCATATAAGAATGACTTCAATTGTACCCTAAAGTCAAGAAGAAGAATCCATTAAAATCGATGTCATCCTCCTCCTGGCAAAGAACTCCAGATCCTTACAGCTTGCTGTAACCCCACCCCACCACCACCAGAATAAAACTACTGACCTAGGAACCCTGCAGACCACAAGGTAGGTTAGCATAGCACTAGGAAAAGGAAAGGAAATCTGGAGGTGTGTTTATGACAGTCTCAACTTCATTATTATTGTAACTTTTTCTGCATAGAAGTATTCCTTCTCTTTCCATTCTAATCAGATTGAAACATAATGATTAGACAGTTAAGATTTTATTATACTAACAATAAACTCTTGCCTTCATATTTAAGATAAGTTTCCTGTGTGCCCAAAAGCAAGATTTTGAGATTTTGAGACACCTTCACTTCCAGCATTTGCTACAGTTTATCACTGCCTGAAAGATGAGCTTCACAACCAGTTTAAGCTGAAAGACACCAAAAGCAATTGCCCCATTCCCTCTCACCCAATACTTGTGGCTGAAAATTTTCTTATCAAAAATTGTCCCAGTTCTCACTTTCATGTAGACCCATGGCCCCTGATATAACTGAAAAGACCTCTTTGTTATGAGATGGGCTCTCAGCTGTTTTAAGCTCAAGATCTTGTTTATGGGCAAACAGAAAACACTTTATATATATATATATATATGTATATATATATATATGTATGTATGTATGTATATGTATATTAAGTCAATAATTTATTGTTAGTAAAATTGAACCAGTAACAGACTAATCTAAGAATAATTATTAGTACAGATTTAATTGCACAGAATGACAAAGGATGCTTTGATGAACAAAAAGTTTCATTAACAACAGCAACAACAATAATAACAATATAGAAATAACCATACTGCATGGCACGGCTACTTATTTACAACTGCATCAGTTTCCAATTCGCAAAGTCAGAATTGCAAGTAGTAACCCCAAAATAATAGTTCTGAAGCCTTTCAGAGGCAAGTGCCCTTAATACACACACATTCACAGTAGTGTAGCTCAAATGAGTGTCAAATATTTTCAGTTTTGCTGACTGCAGACAAACAAAGAAAGAGGTGAAGAGGAGGATAGGACTTTATAAGTCAGCTTTGTCACCCAAATATTAGTGTGCTGCTGCACTACCAGGTTGCTGTTTGCTGCTTTTATGTGCTATTCCCTTCTTCCGAAGATTTAAGTTATCCACCTGGAAAGCAGAGAGAAATTTTTTAGTCATCCAATCAGGGAACATATGATTTCAGGTACACAACACAGTTTATGGAACAGTGGAGAATGAACAGCGGAAGTGAATAATTATCCATAATTGTGAATAACTATCTGTAGGCTGCAATTTGTTTGTACAAAGTATTTGGTAAATACTTAAGAGTAACTATCACTTTCATAGTAATCAGGAATGGTTTGGGAGCAAAGGCTAAATCTCCTGAATAATTTATCCCCTTGGAAGAATTCAGATCACTCTTGTGTATTCTCTGGAGTCTCTCTCAGTGACATGCTAGCAAACGGTACTGCGCATTAAGTGAAAGTTGGCTGGGTCCCAGGCAGGACAGAGTGTGAGTGTTTGGAGTACAACCTGCGATGTCTAGAGAAACCCGCGTCTCCCTCTAAGCCAAACTGCAAAGACCACAGCACAGATGTACTCTATGCCAGGCTTCACATGTCAAGCTGTTCCCTGTTACCACAAACTGAAGAAATCAGTGCTGAAGCATATGCAGCAGAGACAGAAGTTTAATAATAATAATAATAATAATAATAATAATAGTAATAATATAATAATAATAATTTAGAAAGTAAATAGATTTGGAGAAAAGATAGTATAATAAATACATTATTGTTCATTAATTAATAAGTTCCATCAGTGCTTGACCTCTATAGCTGGACTGTGAAAGGAAAAAAATGTTTCTGCTCTATATTGCTTCATATAGGAAGAAACAACTGAACAGCATTTTATTCTTTTCCTTTGTATCATTTTAAAGTTGGTTATTTTATGCAGGTTGTTCATCTATTTGTTTCTGCTTATGTTAATATTTGTGGTTTTATTTTCCTGCTTTCCATGAGGATCTTACAGAAGGTGAGATAACAATAGCAATCAAATTTTGAAATTTAAGACACCGAAAGAGAAAGGCATTACTTGTGAGAGGAAGGGTTTTAGTCCAACATTGTGAAATGTTGTCCTCATTTTCAAAGTCAGGAGGTTCTTACAGTGTAATTTATTTACCAGCCCACAGTCATAGAAACACAGACAGAAATTCTCATTTTCTTCATAGTTTAATATTCTTGTAATAAATTTCTTTCAAATTCTACTGACCAAGAACAGTTTGGGTAAGTGTCTTCTTGACTGCAGCTGCTAGCAGAAGAGCTATTCCCTCTTCAGTGGAACTGAAGCAGTTTTATCATTGATTTAAATGCATTGATTTTTTCTTTGTACAACAGGTACTTAATTTCAGTTGGATTTTTCAGATTTTGAATGCAGACAAGAAAACAATAATAAAGTTTCCCATTGCTGACAGTTTCTTTAGGAAGTATTTTCTCCCCACCTATTACAATAAAGATGGTTATTTTCCTTCCTTACTGAAGTTTTCCTGAATAAAAAAATAAAAAATAAAAAATAAAAAATAAAAAAAAACAGCCTTGTCTACACTAATAGATAGATAGATAGATAGATACCTAAGAAACATTTCCTCCTAATCAGTCCATTGAAGTATGCCTTGTACCCTCACAAAAGGGGAGTTCTGAAGCATGATGATTAGGTCTTGATTTTACCAGGCTAAGTGACAATTGAGCCTTGGTCATTCCCAACTTGCTTTTTTTTCAGTGGGGTTATAGCTAACCCCATTCCCACAAAACAGGCACAGAGCATACAGGAAAACAAACAAACAAACAAACAAAAAACATACACTCTCTACACATGCAGAGACATTGAAATATTCAAATTTTAGAGACAACACAAGAAAATAAACAGGAATTTGGGGGAAAAACATACATTTCATATAGGTTAGCTGAAGTATTCTCTTTTGCCTTCATCCTGAATAAGTCTAGGGTTGTTTGGTTTTAAATTTTATTTTTGCTTGTTTGCTTGCTTTCTTGTTTTCTTTGGAAAGTAATAATATAGCCTTATTCCATCCCAAACTGAGCAAGGCATTTCAATATTTTAATGTAAAATATTTGGATTACTGTGGCTTGCAGGAAGTTTTCTGTCTGTTCCAGGAGAGCTAGAAGCTGGATTATATTTAGCAAATTCACTTTTTTTTTTTTTATTCATTATTATTTTTTTCCTGAAAATAAATGCCTTCCTGTTTTGTTTTTTTTTTAAAAAAAACTGATTCTCTTTGCAAATCCCTCTACTTTAAGGTGTTGACCATCACCAAATTCAAAGAAAATAAGGAAATCTATGGAGTTCAAACAAAATTTTCTGTAGGAAACAGTTTTTTAAGAAGTATTAATTAACTTCAGTGATCTGTGGGGTTATTTATTTCTTGTTTTGGATAAGCATCTGTGATTTTCTTTTTTATTCATTACTTTATTAAATAAACATTGCAGAAGAACTGAAGAAATATCTTTGTAAAATGAACTTACCAGAGCATGTTATTTACCACAAATTTTGAAAAAAACAAACAAACAAAAAAAAGAAAAACATATTTATCTGAGTCAGTTCATGGCACAAAACCTCTGCCAGTATTTCACAAGTGTTTAGAAAAAAAAGGGTTCGTAGTGATTTATAGGCAGCATTTTCAAATCATACCTAATAGAAAAGGAACTTACTACATTCCTCAATATTGCAAAGAGTGATTTTATCCGGTAAGAGAGGAGGAACCACAACCATAGGAAGCAAAGAAACTGTAATTTCCTTCTTACCCCTTAACATCGACTTGCTAAGATTTTTATGTTTCTTGCTTAACTTCAGCACATGAGTAGGCTCTGGTACAGCAAGACTGAAATTTCATCTTGAATCAAGGACTAAACAGGATCACTGATGGGAACAACCCTAAAATATGGGGACAGTGATGGTTGGGATAAGAAGTGAAAAATGTTGTATATGGTCCCCAGTCAATCAGATGATAAACAGGATGTAGGTCAGGGAGAAGTGCGTTAGCACAACTACTTTGGAAGTGCTTCCTGTGTCATCCACTTTTCTGAGCAGACACAAATTAATATTGTGACTCATTTTGGGGACATAATTCTACGTCAGTAAAACTGCATTTTGCTGACCAGAGCCATATGCAGCTATCCTTGAATTAAATGCTCTGAAAAGAGTGGAAGCCTGATTTACCTGTCAGAAAGAGTTAAAACTCTTGGCAGAGTCAAAAGTAGAAGTTAAGAAGGCCCATTTTACTCTACCTTCTGCAGTAGTGCTGTACCTTTAATTTTCATAATGCGTGCAGCTTTAAATTCAACATTTATTTTTAACACATATATTTTAATGAAACATGAAATATAAAATGAAACTCCAGTCTGCCTCCTATGAGCATGGAGAGAATCCTAATTACCTGTTTCAAAAGTGTGAAGCTCTTTCTAATTTTCCAGCAGCCAGGTTCCTTAGACAGCAGTCAGTATTATAACTATTTATGCCAATTGTGCTATTTCATGCATAAAATTACCACATTATTGTTGGAATAGATGCTGGAGAGATATCTAAGCAGGGTGTAATCACTTCACTTTCTATCAAATTGTGCTTCTGAAAGGTATCATAAATTTTATTAGAAGGCACGAGGCTAATGGAACCCAATCAGTGTTAATGCTGATAAAATTGCTTGTATTTTACGTTATAAAATGGGGAGATATTTTTATCAGAAGGTTCCCTTTTGTTTTATTAAGAGAGTATCATGGAAACTAGGGTATATTAGAACAACAGAGGATAGTCAGTAAACCTTTCCTGTTTCTGTTGCTGGCTTGGCTTGCAAAAAAGTTTGTGTCACAAGATGCTTTCTGATCCTTGATGGTGCAAACTGAGTGCAAAATAGATGCCACAAGCACTCAGTTATGCTGGCTTGCGCAAGATTTTTCAATGGCAAGGTGCATTTCTTTGATAAAAATATGAATGTCCCAAATGTTTTTAGATCTTTTCATTGTTCAAGGTAATTGTTTTCTATTAGGTTGCCTATTGAATCTGTGGAGAGGGATAGTTTTTATGACTCCCCAGCTTATGTTTAGAGCTCCACAGTAAAAGAATGAGAGTGCATTTTGATATGGGAAGGTTGAGGATCCAGAAATAGAGATGGAAAAAGGAGCTTTACCCATCAAGAAGTAACTGAATGCAATTTAAAGAGATTAGTCTACTCTGATGGTAAATTAAAAGGTGTTTTTGTTTGTTTGTTTGTTTGTTTTCCTGTTAATAAGATTTTGTCATCTGCAATATACCTGGCAGAAATTAATTTATTATTTTTGTCTGCATGAGGAGAGCATGATTTCTGTCTTAAGGAAACTGAGGCACCAAAAGGTAATGTCCCACACCCTAAAGGGAATTTGTGGTAGATATCAGATTTGGAAGGGATGTACAGATTTACATCAAGTACCATTTGGTGAATCCACAGGGTATTTACAAACTGCGTGTGGTTTGCTGTGAGGGAGAGCACCTTTTCATGTTTTGAATATCCCCATTCAGGTAGCTGTTTTGCCTGACCCAAACAGTTAGCTCCATCCATAACATACACTGTCACTGTTCATAAAGAAAATATTGCAATACCACTTTTCAGCCTGTTACTAGCAGTATTATTAATATTATTAGCATCGTTTGCACTGCAAATGTTCCCTCTGAGAGGGGACATTTTGTGTCACACACTGTACAAACACAGGGCAAGGACAGTCCCGATGCTGCCAGCCCAGAAACCTAAATAGCTAAGGCAAACAGTCTGGGAGAAACCATCCTGGATAGACAGCAGGCAGGTTGCCGCCTCCTCACCCGCATCCCGCCTTACATCTTTGAGGACCCAGACTGGAGAGGTTTCTTCTGGTCGACTGCCCCTGGGGCTGGCAGAGGAGGGGTCTGTCTCTTGGCACTTATTTTTCTTTCTGGAGGGTGAGGGGGAGGTTGCAAAGAAAACATAGGTCCGCTACTTGACAGGGAAGGCCTCCTCACAGACAATGACATAGGCAAAGAAGAGATGTTTAATGCCTTCTTCACCTCTGTCTTCAATGCTGATGATGGACTTCGGGACCCAGGGTGCCCTGAGCGGGAGGACCATGACGGTGAGAGTGACAAACTCCCTACCGACCCTGAACGTGTGCGGGATTTGCTGCTCCACCTGGATCCATATAAGTCCACGGGTCCGGACGGGATCCATCCCAGGGTGCTTAAAGAGCTGGCTGACATCATCACGGGACCTCTCTCAATTATTTTTCAATGATCTTGGGAATCTGGAGAGGTCCCATTGGACTGGAAGCTTGCAAATATTGTGCCAATTTTCAAGAAGGGTAAGAAAGAAGACCCTAGCAATTACAGGCCTGTCAGTCTCACGTCAGTGCCTGGTAAAATTATGGAGAAGATGATCCTTGAAGTTATTGAGGCGCACCTGGGGTCACCTCAAGTCATTGGTCTCAGCCAACATGGGTTCATGAGGGGTAGGTCCTGCCTAACAAATTTGATTTCCTTTTATGATAAGATCACCCATCTAGTCGATCAAGGGAAACCAGCTGATGTGATCCTTTTGGACTTCAGCAAGGCTTTTGACACGGTTTCCGGTAGGATCCTACTGGACAAAATGTCCAGCATACAGCTAAACAAAAACATCATGCAATGGGTGAGCAATTGGCTGACGGGCAGGGCTCAAAGGGTTGTGGTAAATGGGGCCACATCTGGCTGGCGGATGGTCACTAGTGGGGTCCCTCAAGGCTCCAGTTTAGGGCCAGTCCTCTTCAATGTTTTTATAAATGATTTGGATGTAGGACTAGAAGGTGTTTTGAGCAAATTTGCCGATGACACCAAACTTGAGGAGTTGTGGACTCTGATGAGGGTGGAAAGGCCTTGCAGAGAGATCTGGACAGATTGGAGAGCTGGGCGATCACCAATCACATGAAGTTTAACAAAGGCAAGTGCCGGGTCCTGCACCTGGGACGGGGCAACCCTGGCTATACGTGCAGACTGGGCAACGAGACGCTGGAGAGCAGCCCCACAGAGAGGGATCTGGGGGTTGTGGTTGACAACAAGTTGAATATGAGCCAGCAGTGCGCCCTGGCAGCCATGAAGGCCAACCGTATCCTGGGATGCATCAAGCACGACATTGCTAGTCAGTTGAGGGAAGTGATTGTCCCGCTCTACTCTGCGCTGGTGAGGCCTCACCTCGAGTACTGTGCACAGTTCTGGGCACCACAGTACAAGAAGGACATTAAACTGTTGGAGAGTGTCCAGAGGAGGGCGACAAAGATGGTGAAGGGCCTAGAGGGGAAGACATATGAGGAGCGGCTGAGGTCACTTGCCCTATTCAGCCTGGAGAAGAGGAGGCTGAGGGGGAACCTCATCGCAGTCTACAACTTCCTCGCAAGGGGGAATGGAGAGGCGAGTGATCTATTCTCCGTAATCGCCAGTGATAGGACTCGTGGGAATGGTGTCAAGCTGAGGCAGGGGAAGTTTAGGCTGGACGTCAGGAAGAGGTTCTTCACCGAGAGGGTGGTCGCACACTGGAACAGGCTCCCCAGTGAAGTAGTCATGTCACCAAGCCTGTCTGAATTTAAGAAGCGATTGGACTGTGCACTTAGTCACATGGTCTAAACTTTTGGGCAGACCCGTGCGGTGCCAGGAGTTGGACTTGATGATCCTTATGGGTCCCTTCCAACTCGGGATATTCTATGATTCTATGATTCTATGATCCTCACCTACTTTTTCTGTCTGTGCTGTTCCAACTTGCATGGTCTGGGCAGAAAACACAGACACTGCTAGAGTGTATGAAACCGGTTCCACTGCTTAAATGGAGCTGCCCAGTAGTCACAATAACTGCATTGGGATGCCAGGAAAATTGTTTCTCAGGTAAGGCAGGTATTTATATCCAGCCAGGTATCTATTTCTCCTGCTGGAGCTGTCCACCTTGTAAATACATCAGAAATGTTGAACAGCCCAACATCTGGGACACTTCATGGCAAGCCATGAAGGTATTTTTTTAAAGGCACTTTTTTAAAAGCAAACTGAGACACTTTTTTTTTTCTCTCTCTTTTCTTTTTTTTTTTTTTTTTTCTAAGTACCTGATCAATGTCCTGTGTTAAAATAAGACCATTGGAGGAGACTATCACAAAGAGATTTTTTTGTGTGCCTGTTTTGGAAGAACAAAGGACATACTTTTCCACTTACATTGTCCAATCAGTCAGTGTTCACTCTGTTCTTTGGTTTTCAGTTTTATTATTATTATTATTTAGCATTTGTGTTTTGACGAACTGATTCTTTTATTTAAACATTATTTTTGTCACAACAATCCAATTTGGCAAAACCTGGACTCAAGAAAAAATAGTATACACGTCTTAAGCACGTCTCCCTGTATGTTACCGGAGTCAGCTATAGCTGAAGTGAGAGTCTGCAGTGATGTTCATTCATTGTTGATGTTATAGCATATCTTTTGAATAGCCTAAACCCTGGATCTGCTCCTGCAAGTCTGGAACCTCCTGTCAGAGAAATAAGTATAGTGAGCCATATTCAGAGGAGTATAGATTTCCTCCTACATAGATCTAATAATAAGCAATACAGTTTGGGCTTCATTCACAGCTGAGAAAATTTACAATTCCATGTTCTCTGGGAGGTCAACTCCACTCTGTTACTAGATTTTTCTGTTTCAGGGAGAAAAGTAAAATTAAACCTGCTCTGGTTTTGTGTTGTTTTAAGACACTGGAAACATTGAAAGTTTATTCAATCTCTGTATGATCGACACCACCTTTGTGATAATGACTCACAAATACAAACATCAAACAATTATGCTGACACAACACTACACTCTAAACATTTCTCTGGCTGATGATGCAAAATATGAATTATCAGTGGCAAATATTCTGTATTTTCATCCACATTCTGTTAACATTGCCATTCTGCAGTGTTCCTGAGATGTATATCAGCAGAAGTGCTCAATTGATTTACAAACTTGTAATTCATTTGTCACCATTTATTTTCCTTTGTATAAAATGAGCCATAACTGCATGAACAGTAGAATTCTAAAACACTAGATTAAGAGGATTCTTGTTGTTGTTGCCCTTTTACAAAGAAGAAACAAAGGGAGCTTATATAAGGCAATGCAAAAATATTCTAGCTAAGTCTATGAAACAGTTTATAATAAAACTCTTTACTTTCTAACCAGGAAACAAGGTGGTTCATATTCTGTCCTTGACTACTTCGTTGCTGCCTGTGCCTTTGTATTTCAGACCTTGAAAAAGTATTTGTAAAGGTATCAAAAAATATGAAGGTAGATGAGAAATCTCTGAATACACATTGAACTATGCAAAGAATTCAAGTGTGGTTTGTTTTAATGTTGTTGTTGTTGTGTTTTTTTTTTTCCTTTTCTGCTTTTAGCCAGATATATGTATGCATAAGTCCTCTGTAATGCTCAAGCAATAAATATGTATCACAGTACTAAGTTAGCATTATGGCTACGTGTCAGGCACGTGAAATACAAAACCTTCTCAAATCTGAGGAGGTTGGTCAGATTTAATGAATGTTATCATTCGTCCAATAAACGCTACCTCTGATTTCTGTATTAAGCTATGATCATCTAGTAAGGATGATAGATAACAAAAGTGCTCGAGTTGGATCAGTGATGATCCAATGTGTAAAATCAAAGTTCAGTTGTATAATGCTATATGCTTAGTAGAAAAGATTGGTTCTTTTCTTTTTTTTTCTTAAAAAAAAAAAAAAAAAAAAAAAAAGATTTCTTAAAATAAATAAAATAAATAAATAAATCAGTTTGAGCTCTATACCGAAAATAAGGTTACAGGCTTTACACAAGGGATAACAGTTTTGTGCTGGTAATGTTGAATCAGAGTTCTGGATAAAAAGATTCAAGTTCAGTTCTCAGACAAACTTTCTTAGGCAAGCTGTTTATTTTCAATCTCCCATTAATTATGCAGGAATAATATTTTCTTTTTCCATTTATCTGGCATGTTTATACCATAAGCTTTTTGCAGTATTATTTATTTACAATGATGAACCCTTGCAGAATGAACCTATATATTTGAGTAAATCCATATGAAGGGCTGGGTAAGAAACAGCTTTTTGCCCTTAAGATATTTTCAACATTTTTAACAGGGAAATACAAGCTCTCTTGAAGATTTTTTTTTTATTTATTTATTAAGAAATACACAAACAACCATGTGTAAGAAGTTTAAGTGTCTTTAATTACCAGTAATGCTGCAGCTAACTGGAACGTGGGAAATGGAAGCTCAGGGTCTGCTCTGGAACAGGGCAAAACAGATACTTGAACCAGGACTGTCAACATTAGAGTTGTATATGCATTTTTATAACTGTGTTACACATAGTTTGTTCTGGGTTACCTCTGAGAACAGGACTCACTATCTAACTGTAGGGGGAGGGGAGGGGGGGGGAGAGAAAAAGGGGAGGGGGGGAATGAAAAATGAAAAAAAAAAATACACAGACCTGGAAATATTTCTTATTGGAACTCTATATAGCTTCTTGTAGAAAGGCTCAACAACAAATTTTTTCATTCAGCCATCCATGTTTGGGATAAAAATATTATTACATTTGTAAATGTTCTTTTTACCTCTTGTTGTGTCTAAATGTTAAGATTTTAAAGCATTTTCAGTACATTTTTCCAGTTTCTCTTAAAGTTTTTTGTTTTTTTCAAATGTTCTTCATAATATTCAGTGATGCATATATCAAGTCTAATATGCAAAACTCAGACTATTTTCTATTATTTATGTTGCAATGTGGCAATAACTGTATACAATTGAGAATAGATTTTTTTTTGTCTTACTCACTTGTTTTTTAAAGCTGCTTGAAAGTATTTATTTTAAAATCATCACTGCAGAGCAACATCCTAAAAATACTACATCTCAAAAAAAGACTTGTGATCTAATGACAGCAACTGAATATAAGTAGGGAATAGCATTTCACTGCTTTAACAATCAATCAGAGATGTTAATAAATATCATATTTAGACTGTATGCAGCTCCTTTTACTGACTGTACATACATATATACAGAGTTTTCTCAGTAATAGAAAGATTTTACCAGATCATTTTCCCACACAAATGACAGAATATTGTTTTCCATTTTAGACTTAACATGTGCATAAATAAACACTATACATACTGATAACAAAAGAAGTATGTATATTCATTAAAAAAGACGAAAGAAAAGAATTCTCAGTGAAACTAATCTCACAGTCTCAGGTAACTCATCTAAGCATAAATTACACTTCAACATTAATTTTTTTTTCAGATACACATTCCATTATCATTTTTCCTGCCCCAACACTGCAATGAATTGCCCTATTAATTACATTACCTCAAATATTTGTTGAGCTAAGAACCAGCTCAGGAAGGGCATTGATCCATCTGGAAAAAAAAAAAAAAAAAAAAAAAAAAAAGTTGCAATATCAAAAAAAAAAAAGTTTATCTGTTCTTCTGTTAGATAAGCTTCTTGAACAGTATGGACTCTGAAACATTTTCATGACCAAGACTGAAGTGCCAATACAGAAATGGAAGCAGATAGTTAGGACCACTGTTGTGAAAATGAAAAATAAAGAAGGAATCTCAGGGTAACCTGATCATTTTGGATGCTTCTGAATTCCATAGACAAAGACTGACACTTTCAGAAGGCATGCACCCCATCTTAAAATTAATAATAGAAACCACCCTCATACTTCAGCAGTTTACATGGCCACCTGTCTTGGAGCATGGAGGCTATTACTGGGAGCTAACATTGCAGATATAGTCTCAGATTCTCTGTTGTCATAAGAATCCCACACAGAGTGACTAAGTTCTCAATCACACCAATTTGACTCAGGTTAATAAATATTTTGCCATGATTATAATGACAAGACTTCACTTAAACTAAAAACACAGTTGCATTTCTTCTCTTCCATAATCATGTGGGGTTTTTTTGTTTGTTTGATTGATTGTTTTTGCTTTTAATTGCAACCCCCCAAACATATACACACGTTTGCTTTTCATATCAAAACTATGATATTGTGGGGAGGGGTTTAAGTATCAAACAGCTCGCCAATTTTTCAAATCATCAAGGCCCCAAGAAACACACAGTAAGATCCAACGCAATGCTCACACAGAAGCTGAGAAGTTCATTGAGAGTTTCCATGTGCTCAAAGCTGAAGCAATATTGTGTCTTAAATCCCACTTGAAGGCGCTTCCTTAACTCAGAATTAACTGTGTGATATAGAGGTGTGTTGAATGGGCCCAACAGTTATTTTGGGCCAAGGCAGGTGTGAATGAAGATGTGCAGACAAAGCTCTATCCAGCATGTTCCTAAGGAATTGCCAAGGAGTGGAACAAAGCTTTCTGAAGGACAACTGTAATCTCTCAGGGCACTAGACAAGGATGCTACTGAAGAACATTGTCAATATTGTCACAAGCAGTCATTAGGATGTTATCAACTGAAGATGTTAATTTTGCAGTATTTGATGTGATTATAACATTCAACACGAATACAAGGACTTCCATGCATTCAAAAACTTTCCTGAAAGATAAATAAATAAATAAATAAATAAATTCTGAAGGATATGAGGATTTTAACATTAAAGGAAAAAAAAATCTGCTCAGATAAATACCCTTAGGATTTGCAAAATGGCAGCAAAGTGAGAAATGTGCCAAATAAAATTTGGCTTTGGCTCTAACTTGTTAGTCTGTCAAGGACTTCTCTTGCCAGTTGGTGGAAAATGGATTACCGTCATTTTTCAAGGGACTGCACATCATTTTCCATTGATTGGCATGCCAAATCCTTCACAAAGTAATGAGTCAGGCATGATGCAAATCATCATTGAACTGTCACTTTGATTGCATAGCCCTCTATCAATGTGATTAAACTGGAGTGGCATCTGAAAGGTAATGAACCGCTCTGCTTGGCTTCAAAGGTTGAAAAGAAAATTTTAATGTTAGGCAGAGAAAGCAGGGGGCAAACAATACATCTATGAATGACATCAGTCAAGCTACCATGCTTGCAAGTCATTTTGGAGCTAAAATATTAAAATGCTGATCATGGCTCATGATGAAATGAGATTAACCTGGAAAATTTACCATCACCATCACACGTGCCTGCCAGGCTGTCATAGCCATTTCAATGCACTAACCAAAACTGGGTCTGAAGATAAGGTGCAGACTTGATTCTTAATTAACCAGTAGTAATTAAAGTTATCTGTTATACACCAGACATATTATATGTCATTTTAAAATATCTTGTTCTTCATTTTCACAACAAAAACCCTCACTAAGGCCCCAAGTGTCATCAAATACTGAAAACACGTAAATGCCATGGAACTTGCAGCATCAAACCATCAAAAACCTATCTT
The DNA here is from genome assembly GCF_009769625.2 of Cygnus olor. NCBI lineage: Eukaryota > Metazoa > Chordata > Aves > Anseriformes > Anatidae > Cygnus > Cygnus olor. Next base: position 6,024,165 of record NC_049198.1, on the reverse strand, counting down.
CACAACCCTTTAGAAGTCAGGGTGTGTCTGATACTCTCTGACATGGTTTGTTTGCTTTTGAATTGAAGGGTTAATGCATATGGTTGTAACAGTTTAAGATGTCTACATTAGTTTTCAATCTGTGGATTCCCTTATTTTTGGAAAGGCTGAAAATACTCTAAATTCCTTTTTTTTTTTTTTTTTTCTTTTTTTTTATACTATGGAAATTGATATATTTTCATCCCTTTTTAGGTCAACTATTTTCATTAAAGTTTTCAAATACCTCTAAATTTAGGAAATATGGCTGTTACAGCTACAGGTGCACAGCTATGTACAAGCAAAAATATTATGACCGTATAGGAAGCATGTTTTCATTATTGGGTTAAAAAGGGAAAATAAAGAAAGTCATTTAGAGTGGCTTGCTGAGAAAGTACTATTTTTGATAATAGTTTTTACAGTCAAGAAAAATATTCTTTGTTTATCTATCATCCTGGAGGAGCTAAACCGATAGATTTTAGGTGTCAGCCTGTGAACTGAACCATTCACAAAATTTTCTGGCAGATCTGAAAAGTGTATTAGCATTCAGTTCTCACACATCCAGTACCTTTGAGGTAACCCTCAATGACCTTCCTGCTACAACACTTCTACTGTGAAAAGTAAATAAAATAACATCATTAGCAATTTGCATCTAAGTTTTTCTTACTTTCTTTCCAAAAAATAATGCATTCTTTTTATGGTAGTTGAGAGGATATTTGCTTTGATTTTTGTTGAATTACTTGTTGATTCATCTTTATTTGAAATAACTAGAAATCTAAACATATAGTTCAAACCAGAAGTTTGTCTAATCTTCTAGAAAGTTTAGAGTTTTTCTCCAATAGAACTAAGCCTCCGTGTTGTCTCACTGCTGGATAGAGGTGGGATTTTATTTTATTTTATTTTATTTTATTTTATTTTATTTTATTTTATTTTATTTTATTATTTTACTTTATCTAAGCTCTTTTCATTTTATCTCATCTTATCTCATTTTCTTTCCTCAGTAGAGCTGAGAAATTTAATAATAAAAACATAAAAAAATAATATCTATTAATTCAGGGTATCTATGTCATCAGTGTCACTTCTGTAAAGAATAACTAAAGTTCTTAACTTTAACTTCTTTATTACTTTGCTTGTACTATAACATCTAGATGATACACACTGCACATTTAGGATGCCATCAGATTAGAAAAAGTTTCATTTTACAGACAGTCTCCATAGGCACAAATGACTTCAAAAACCACAAAATGGTAAAGAGCAAAGCTTTCTGAAATATGATGATTTGCAAATAAGAGGCTCACAAGCCTCAAGCATACCCAAACACTCAAAGTTTAAAAAATATTTGGCTCTAGACAGAGTCAGAGATATGTTTATGTATGTAAGACTTGTTTAGATTATTGAAGGAAGGAAGGAAGGAAGGAAGGAAGGAAGGAAGGAAGGAAGGAAGGAAGGAAGGAAGGAAGGAAGGAAGGAAGGAAAAGAAAAGAAAAAAAAAACTCTATATAATTCAAAAGAATGAATCTTCGAATGGATTCATGTCCACATGGAGGCCTGAATCCTGAAGATTTGTAGGTTGACAAAGACTTGGAAAGTCCATTACATTTACATAAACTGTTAAAATATATTTTTTTTCAATTTTCTCATTACATTCTATCAACGTTACATTCTATCAACATGAAATTCAAATATATTCATATCATTCTAATTTGGCTTTCTAGATGATTTCATACTAAAAGATATTGATATCAAGCCTGCCATTTATTTTGACACTTATGTAAAAAAAAACATTTCTACTCTTTGTGTGATTGTTTCATTCATCAGTGGCTACAACTCACTGTCACGTGAAGCTATAACAGCAGGAAGCCCTCTCCTTCCCTCATAATGCCAAAACCAGAGTCTTTATTTTCCTTTTTGGATATAAACTCTGTTCCTAGCCAGGTTTCTACAATAAAGCAAGAGGTCTGAGAACAAATGTCATGCAGTTTGTTTTTTTTTTTTCTGCTTGAGCTTTGGTCTTCATCGAGGTCTGACAAATATTGGCATTATATGTCACTAAGAAGTAAAAGAGCATGCTCTGACCTTCAAGAATCCTCACAATATGTACATTATGTTGATGTGCCCTTTGTTTTGTCTCTCTTAGTTTGCTTTGGTGGCTTTAGCGATTTGGTCTAAGGCAAGGTTGTTTTACTAAGTTTTATCTGTCTCTTTTAACCATGAGCTGAATGATTGACTCAGTCTAACTTTTATGACTCAGTGTTTTCCTTACCTGTATTTCCATGGTAATTAAGGCAGCAATAAAAGATGGGGTTCAAGTACATTGTCAACAGTGATGAGCATCCTCAAGTGTTTTGTAGATTCCTAATCATAATGTAGGCTGAGCAGGCTGAACTCTTCACGAGATGTGTCCTTCTCATGGAGGGAGCTTCTTTCTAAAGCAGCTGGCTTAAGTGATGGAGCTGATATAGTACCAAGTGAAAGTTTGTGTAGAACAGAGAGTTTTTGAGAATCTCAGTTTGTTCTGTTTCCAGGTGTAAATGTCTGTGTTGCCATTATTTTGTAGTTCAGTAGTCTTTATTAGACATAAGTTTTTGTACCAAGGAGGTCCAAAACACTGGGAGGGTGCCATTCAAAAAATGGTGAAAAGCATCTATGGTGGAGTGTGGAATAATGAGTATTATCACTTCATCATCCTGTAGAAAGCTGGTGTAGTTTATAACTAGAAGCAAAGTAAACAAACATGTTGCTAATAGTTTTATTTGTTCTAAGGCAGACTCTAAATTCTGAGTCGAAGGATCTTTATAATCATTTTGGTGTTTTGAATAATTAACTGATCTTAAAAGTCATAAAACTAAGTAGGTTTAGTCCTAAGTATCTGTAAAGTATACTTGTTGTATATACATATATAACATATACATACATATATATGCATACATACATATATATACATATATATATACACATACATATATACATACATATATATGCATATACATACATATACATAACATATATATAAACATATATATGTAAACATAAACAAGCATAATCATAAACTTATATAAGTATCAGGAAGTAGGAAAATATATCTTACCAATAAGAACCTGCTATTGATATACAGTCTGATGCAGTTAAACTTTACAGTTCTTTAAATATCTGACCGTGTTTTGTTCAGGTAATATTTGTCCAGTGCTGCCATTTGACAGTCTGAACAACCACATTTGTCAGGAATATGTTACAACTCAACAGCTCTACTTGGCTTTGGCTTCTAATTTTATTTATTTATTTATTTATTTTTAAGAATAAATGAAGAAATAGAAGAAAAACATAAGGAAAGACAGGCAAGTAGGTATCCCAGCTACTTAAAGAATCTTAGTCATTACCACAAGCACACGCACACTTTAATATATTAATCTTTTTAATTTCCTGTCGTGGTGGAAAACTTCAGTTCATTGATCTTAAATGACTTCAGAGACATTAACTGATTAAGGACACGATTTTTAAAAGCTCTCGTCACCAGTCTTTCTTTGTCCTCATTGTACTCAGTGGTAAAACTACCAAAGCCTCAGAAAAGTACTAGGAGGCAAGTACTAATGCACATGCTAGAAGCAGGGGGAGAAAAGACTAGAGTGACTGTTACAATGCATCACAAGAAATCGGTCTATAATGAAAGTGCAAAACTGAGAAGACATTTACAACAGAAATTGGCTGATCAATGATAGTAGTTATGTAGCATTTCCCCCCTAATATTGATTTATTTTTCATAGATTCATATATTCATAGGTTAATGCCAGAGAAGCATTACAGCAGCAAGTCTGACCTCTTGTATATCATAGGCCATAACATTTTATCCTATTATAGTTGTATTGAACCCAATCATTGTTTGTAACTAAAACATATTTTAGACAGGCATTCAAAAGCAACCTGAAGATTTACAGATACTGTATCCACACATCCCAACAGTCTCACCCATGAGTTCTTTGCTATTGATTTTTTGGGGGGGTCCTCAGTTTTTGTAAAATTGGGTTTGCTTTGATGATGTTGTCCTAAAATCAGTATTCATGCTATTTTACTCATTTTAATCATCAGCCTTGGTACCAGTTGCTACTGGAAGCTCTTCAGTGTGGAGTGGAGTCTAACTGCAGGGAAGGAGGCTCACTTAGAAACACACTCACACCCACCTCCATCAGTGGAGAGAATTTGTCTCTGGTGGTTAGATCCTTCCGTCTACAACCTGACTCACTCTGTGGGGGGACCTGCTCTTTGTAAGCACTTTCCATTATCTGAGGAGAGCTATAATATTAGGATTGGTGAACCTAGTCAGTCTCTGACCCATAGGTTGCTTTATTCAGCAATACCAGGATGTACCAATGTCATCTCAAGGACAAAAGAGCATTATTTATATTTCTTGGATAATTTCAAAGGCTCTGTTAATCAATATGACAGGGCAATCTGATCCATGTTTGTTCTCCAAGAATGTCTACGGGAAAATTCAACATATTTTTATATCTGTATCTGTATCTAATTATAGCTATATCTCTATATATCTATATGTCTCCATATATCGCATTAAACGGACAGACGGAAATATCTATGGTATGTTAACTGAGGACTGCTTCAAACTTTCCTTCTGGATTTTCTTTAATATAACAGTCCCTTTGGTCTCGGGCCCTAACTATATATACTGCAGTTGATTTCAGTCCCTTGTTTGCCTGTAGAAGTTTTAAACCTCCACAATACACCTAGAGTAGCCATGAAAAGCCACCTCCAGAGATTAGACTTAAACATATTAGACACAGCTATGCAAATCAATGGACTTCTGTTTTGGGGATGGAAGAGAGTTTCTTTTTATTTCAAATAAGGTAGATCTCCACTGATCTATAGAATCTATTTCTCATCTGATTAATATATGTATTAGATATATGTGTATGTCTTTATGGACATGTGCATATATACATATATGTGTATTTTCATTGCTTAATTTATTATTTATTTTGCATATATACAATATCTCGTATACAACAATGAGGAGGGAGAGAAATGCATACACAATAGCTCAGTTTCTGTGTGAGTTGTCATTTTCCTGAAGAAAATTTGGAGTTGTACACCTGCAGGTGAAAAGACCTTAGTATCCTGCTTTTCTACCCTCTGCTGTTATACTTATTTATGTAGCACTTAGATTTTTTTATTAATTTAATTCTTTTTATTTTTTTAATAAAACTGGTGGTGGTCACTCTACCTCATGCTGAATTAAAAGTTTTTCTGTTAGAGATTGTATGATATGAATGTCTGATTAAGTTCCTCAGCTAAAAGGGTTAAAAGAAAGAGTTAGATTTACATAACATCCAGGATCCAAATGACTTTGGGCTCCTAAGATACATGGGTTAGCTAAGATGCTGATAGATCTTGGAACATGCACTGGAACAACCTCACATATCAGTGATGCCTTTGGAGCTTTTTTACATCCCTTTATTTTAGACAAACCCCCCCCCCCCCCCCCCCCCAGTTTTCACACGTTTTTTGTAAAGTATTTTATCATTTGAATGTAGGTTAAATGTGAGTTCTTAAATGTTATGCTTCCAAGATGATTGCTGCCACTGAGATATGAGACCTGGGGGTTATGATAGAAAGTTTTGTGAAAATATCATTTCAGTGGTAAAAAAGTAAATCTAACTCCAGAAATCAGGAAATAATGGAGATTGAAAGAGAACAATTATTTACACAAAGATGGATCAACCATGTCTTGAATACTGCCTATATCTCTACTGCATTTAACACAATATGGATGAGACTAGGTTAAAAGATTCACCAAAGGGTAACAGGTAACAAAAGGTATAGTGTATTTTCTGTTGTGTTATGAAAAATTAAGCTAACACAATCAACTTTCAGAAAGGGTGATGTAGAGGGGGTATAACAGAGTCCTATGAAATTATGTCAGTTTTAATGGTGATATGCAAGGATTGGTTTTTCATTACCTCTTCCAAAATAAAAGTTAATTTGTAAGTTTAATAAAAAAGTTAATAAAAATGTACTAAAAAAATAAAAATAATAAAAAGTTAATGTGTTAATTTAATAAAAGTTATTTTTTTAAAGAAAACTAGCAAAATCATAATTTGAAACATGCAGAAGTTCATTCGTCACACAATTAATAGAAAAGACTAGAGGTTAGCAGATCTGTGGAATTCCTATCCAAAGGAGGGGATGGATAATAAATGTTTCAATATGTTCAAAAGGATAATGTTCAAATAAGTGGAAGAAAAATCCATTCATGAATCCTAAATGGACAGAGACAGCATCCAGGTTAGGAAGTCCCTACACTGAAAGCATCTGAATTTAAAGGAGTATTAGGACAAAATCTTCTTATTATCCTTGAAGTACCTGTTTGATAATGAGATGAAAAAAAAAAAAAAAAAAAAAAAAAAGATTCACTTCTCCCCGGGAACACGGTATTTTGCCAACATCTGCATTATATTGTGTAAACAATTACAATATTTCAGAGTTGCTGCTTTCTTTTTATCTCTGAAATCCATCCATTTAACAGTTCTCATGTCAGAATATACCACAGTGTAACTATTTCTAGTACCCTGGTGTTATCCTGCCTTTTTTCTTTTGCAGACCATCTGCAGTTATCTTGCAAGGTGACAGAAATAATCCTCTTGTATGTTCTTTCTGAGGAACTTAAAATGGACATCTCTGAAACACAACAGCCTCTCTCACAGGATACAGTAATGCAACTTGCCATGTAACCAGCATACAACCATCACCAGCACCATCTTAAAGTAGGTTGAAGAGACTACATACATATTCCTCTGCAGCATGCCCTCCCAGGAGAGGACTGCTGAGATAGGCATTGCATCTTGGAGTAATGTGGATTCTTCCATTGAAATGGATGGGAACATGACAAGAGTGTATGCAATTGTACATTGTAAAGAGAGCCTACTACACTTAGAAAGGGGTAGGTGGTTTTTTGGAGGTGGGGAATTACACAGTGAAATTTTCTTATGCATGTGCAGAAAACAAAAAGTTACTTGCAAAGTAAACAGAAATTTAAATGAATCTGACTATGTGGTACAAGGTACTGGTGGCTATGCCGGGGAATTTGCATCTTGTGCTGAAAGAAAGCTTCTGTATTCAGAATATCACTGCAGTCACATATAAACAAATTACTCCAGTATAAATGTAACTGTGGTGTCCCATGGTGTGCAAGTAAGGGTGACTTGTGCCAGTAAAAACAAACAAACAAACAAACAAAACGTCTCTTTGGGTAGCTAGGACTTGACACAGAACCTATGCAAAGGGTTTTGCAAGCAAAATAGACATGATAAACATGAAACAACAACAAAAAATGTTGTCATATTTTCTGGGTTTGTAAAACTAAAGGACTAAATGAATTTAAAGCACAATATGACTAGTTCTACTAGAGTCTACAGTAATACAAATAATAAAAAAGTGGTATGTATGAGGAATCTGTGGCAGAGATAGCAATTAAACTTGTATTTCCTAAGTCCCAAGGTAAGTGTGATAACCTCCAGACAACCTTTCTTTTAACTTAATATTACCTCTGACACAACACAAATGGTGAAAAAATCATGGTTTCATTTTTAAATGCAGCTTGTATTCATAATTAGAGACTGATGATTATTTTCTTAATAAGAACTACGTAATTTTCCAAAGCCACAACCAGACATCATTTCTTGAAAATTTTCACAGAATCACAGAATCATCTAGGTTGGAAGAGACCTCCAAGATCACCTAGTCCAACCTCTAAGCTAACACTAACAAGTCCTTCACTAAACCATATCACTAAGTTCAACATCTAAACATCTTTTAAAGACCTCCAGGGATGGTGACTCAACCACTTCCCTGGGCAGTCCATTCCAATGCCTAACAACCCTTTCAGTAAATAAGTTTTTCCTAATATCCAACCTAAACCTCCCCTGGCACAACTTTAGCCCATTCCCCCTCGTCCTGTCACCAGGCATGTGGGAGAATAGACCAACCCCTACCTCGCTACAGCCTCCTTTCAGGTACCTGTAGAGAGCAATAAGGTCACCCCTGAGCCTCGTCTTCTCCAGGCTGAACAAGCCCAGCTCCCTCAGCCGCTCCTCATAAGACTTGTTCTCCAGACCCCTCACCAGCTTCGTTGCCCTTCTCTGGACTCTCTCGAGCACCTCCATGTCCTTCTTGTGGCGAGGAGCCCAAAACTGAACACAGTACTCGAGGTGCAGCCTCACCAGAGCCGAGTACAGGGGCACAATCACTTCCCTAGACCTGCTGGCCACACTGCTTCTTATACAAGCCAGGATACTGTTGGCCTTCTTGGCCACCTGAGCACACTGCTGGCTCATATTCAGCTGACTATCAACTGATACTCCCAGGTCCTTCTCTGCCAGGCAGCTTTCCAGCCACTTCTCTCCCAGCCTGTAGCTCTGCTTGGGGTTGTTGTGCCCCAGGTGCAGGACCCGGCACTTGGCCTTGTTGAACTTCATACAGTTGGCCTCAGCCCATCGCTCCAGCCTATCCAGATCCTCCTGCAGAGCCTTCCTACCCTCGAGCAGATTGACACACACACCTAACTTGGTGTCATCTGCAAACTTACTGAGGGTGCACTCAGTCCCCTCATCCAGATCATCGATAAAGATATTAAAGAGGACTGGCCCCAGTACTGAGCCCTGGGGGACTCCACTAGTGACCGGCCTCCAACTGGATTTGACTCCATTCACCACAACTCTATGGGCCCGGCTATCCAGCCAGCTTTTAACCCAACGAAGCGTATGCCAGTCCAAGCCACGAGCAGCCAGTTTCTTGAGGAGAATGCTGTGGGAAACAGTGTCAAAAGCCTTACTGAAGTCAAGGTAGACCATATCCACAGCCTTTCCCTCATCCACTAAGCATGTCACTTTGTCATAGAAGGAGATCAGGTTCGTCAAGCAGGACCTGCCTTTCATAAACCCATGCTGACTGGGCCTGATCGCCTGGTTACCTTGCAAGTGCCGTGTGATAACACTCAAGATAATCTGCTCCATGAGCGTCCCTGGCACTGAGGTCAAACTAACAGGCCTATAGTTCCCCGGGTCTACCCTCCGGCCCTTCTTGTAGATGGGCGTCACGTTTGCTAGCCGCCAGTCAACTGTGACCTCCCCTGATAGCCAGAACTGCCAATAAATGATGGAAAAATTTCTGTTTCTTGGTAGTTATCCCCTTTTATTTGTATACTTGTAGTGAGCATTTGGTAGGGTAATGTGACAGCTCAGTCATTTGATGCTTGATTCAGCTGTTTGTACAAGTGTCTAACATCTTGTGAGCTACCCTAGGAAATCTCACCTGGTGATCAGACGCTCCACCAGAAAGTCATGGGCTGATGGTGTAGTCAATCTATTTTGAGTCTACTTACAAGCTCTTTGTTTCTCCAAGGTCTTTTCATAGTTGATGAAGATCTAGTTAATGCAGTCAGCAGTATCTAAAAAGTAATCCAGCTCGTCTCATAGCAGACAGGTACATTTTCTCACTTGAACATCTCTCTAGGTCTTCCTAAACGTAGTTAAAATTTATTGTATGTGTAAACATTGGCATGTAATACGTGAGTCAGCCAACAAGGCTACAGGCTTTTCTTCAGTAGCCTAAACAAAAATATCTAGCAGTGGTAGCTTAGAGTTTCCAAAATATTTAAATATCACCAGTAAACATGACACAGCATTTATGGGATACCTGTATTTATCAGTAAGAGTTACCTGTTAAATAGATTTCCTGTTGGAGACCAGGCAGAATAGCCTGCGGTATGTCAGTTGGCAGCAGATGCCTACATATGGACAACTGAACTGAGGTCTTCATCTCCACATGGTGTACTTGCTCATGTATCTTATCATATACCAAAAAATTTCCTCATGTTTGAACATGGTTGATTTCTGATAGTCTTGATTTAAGTCAGGCTAAGTATTCCAAGTTTTTATCTTTGAGGGCAAATTTTGGTCTGCTGGCCGTTAGTTTCCATCTCTTTTATGCAGTTCATTAATTTTTATCATATCTCTGAATCACTGAAAACTAGTGGAAGTTATTAAAAAATAAATAAAAAATAATAATAAAAAAAATCTCTTCTGGTATGGTCATTTGTTTGCATTTGTTTTCCTTTGTGCGTATATTTCTCCTAGGCTGAAATTTTCTAGCCTGAAAAATGGCTAAAAAATGACCCTTGTGCCATCATTAACTTGCTCTACAGCTTGCAGCAGTCTTGTTCAGTGACAATTGAACAATTCTTTTTTGAGCTGTTTCTTTTCTTAAGGTTATTCTTGTTCCATGCCTGTTTCATAGGTACTAGAGCACTCTTTCTATTCTCCTCCAGACCATCTCTTTCAGTGTCTACTTTTTGCCATGTGCTGCATATTGACATTATATGCAGTGCTTGTCCTTACTATCTCACCTGTCACTAGGCCAACAGCCTACTTCCAAGACTCCATAACTCTGTTTGCATGACCTGGACCTGGTCTACCTTTTTCTTTAATGGCGTCAATGGACTGCTTTTCCACAAGCCCCTTCTTGCCAAGGCTTTTAGACTCCCTTTGACTGCCTATACACATAAAGGCTTCTTTTTATCCTTCTCTTCCCTTCATAAAAGCTCAAACACATCTTGAGATACCAGTGCATTCTCAATGTGTGCTTATCCATGCAACATAAGAGAGTAGGAACAGCCTGACACACAGGAAAGAGAAACACCACCAAAGCCAATTAAAAATCGTTCATGAAGCTGAGGTATCTGGAAGCAGGTGAGTTCTCCCAGGAACTTTGAATGGGCTCAAACTACAGAGAAACTGTATTTCCTGTGCCATTTGAATTTTAAGCTATAGGGAACTAACCTCTTTAGATTAGATGCAAAATGTAGTTATTTCTGAGAAACCAACACACACACACACACATACAAAGCCCTGAAGAACTGAGCTGAGATCAAAATACTTGTTACTTTGAGATTCCTCTGGTGAACTTGAATCCTAGTCTTGAAGGTGAAATCCATCTTCTGAGTCCACAGAGTTTTCTGTTCCCCTGGAACTTCTTACAATGTCTATAAAGATTTCTGCTCTTAACCTTTCTTGTGTTATAAAAAGCACAGCCACATTCCCCATAACTATTTGATGTCTTATATAAAGCCCTTTAAAAAAAAATCCCAAGATAGCATCAAAAGAAAAAGTTGCCCACAGTTGTCTCTAAATGCCATGCTTATTTAATATCCACATGAATAAAGAGTCACTGCCTTTTGAATCCTGGACTCCCAGACTAGCAATGGAGGTGCACAACCTAAAGTCTGCCAGTTGTTTAAAAAATAATAAAAAAAATCTTTGACTCCATAGGGAAAATACGTCAAGAGTAAAAGGCAGTGAGGGTGAATTTTGGACAGAGTCCAAAAACAACTGTAGGAAAGAAGCTGCTTTTTTTACCGACAGCCTCCTGACATGCTTTCTTCAGTTTTGCCATAAAGTTGAAGTCTTTCCTCAGGAGAAATATGTGTGTGTGCATGTGTGTGTATGTGTGAGTAATGGTAGACCCAGAAATTTTAGACAGAGGCTAACCTGACATCTAGGGAAGGGGGGAGAAGTAGGACCGCTGAGCTGACTTGTCAAAAAATAAGCTATTTGAAAGAGTTTATCTTAGAAATATGTCAACTACCAGTTCCTTGCAATTCTAATTTAATTTTATTATATCGTTCCCAACACACATGTGCCCATACATGCTCATGTGCACTCAAAGTATAATGCAAATATATATTCTAAAGAATAATTTATTTTGATTTGTTATAGTCAATGTACAATTATATAACAGGTCTAATCTCCAAGATGAATCACTTTTTTCTTTTGTTATTTGGTAAGTGTCTCATAACACATTAACATCCTACTGACAGCTGCAAAATATAGAGACAATCAAAAGACCAGGCCAGAAGGGCAAGATAAAATAACATGAAAAACACCAATAGCCATCAGGTACAGGGTTCTCTCAATTCCCACAGACGTTAGTTGTGCCTAGGATTGTGCAGAAAGCAATTTTTTTTTCATGCTTATCTTTCTCATAAAGAAACAAAGAAAACTTTATTTTGACACTACTGAAGTGAAAATATATTTACTGCCTCATGAGTACACAGTTTTGATAAGAGTGCTAAGCAATCTATTTGCCTGATATTATATATATCTTAAGAAGTAGCTTAAAAAGCAGTATAAAAAGACTTTGAGCACACACACACACCTTTTTCTATGTATATCTTTCCTTGTTGGTAACAGAAATATGTCTCCTATAGACCTATGATAGGATAATCATAGAATCATAGAATATCTCGAGTTGGAAGGGACCCATAAGGATCATCAAGTCCAACTCCTGGCACCACACAAGTCTACCCAATATTTTAGACCATGTGACTAAGTGCACAGTCCAAACGCTTCTTAAATTCAGACAGGCTTGGTGCAGTGACTACTTCCCTGGGGAGCCTGTTCCAGTGCACGACCACCCTTGTTCACAGTGCATGAAGAACCTCTTCCTGATGTCTAGCCTAAACCTCAGCTTGACACCATTCCTTTGGGTCCTATCACTGGGGATTAAGGAGAACAGGTACACGCCTGCCCCTCCACTCCCCCTCGTGAGGAAGCTGTAGACTGCAATGAGGTCTCCCTTCAGCCTCCTCTTCTCCAGGCTGAATAGGCCAAGAGACCTCAGCCGCTCCTCATACATCTTCCCCTCTAGGCCCTTCACCATTTTGTCGCCCTCCTCTGGGCACTCTCCAACAGTTTAATGTCCTTTTTGTACTGTGGTGCCCAGAACTGCACACAGTACTAGAGTTGAGGCCCCACCAGCGCAGAGTAGTGCAGGATAAGCACCTAGGAATTGCTGCTTACTATTAGGCCTACAGGGTTAAATGGAGAATGGAGTCAAATAATGTACTCTTCAAATACATGAGCCCTCAGAGAACTTACCATCTAATTAGGAATTATATTTGCGTAGCAAATGGCCATAGCATTAAAAAAAAAAAAAATCTTATCAGTTATTTCTTCTTCTTCTTTTTATCATGTAGTTAGAAGAGGAATGAAATGTATTGATAAAAATATGAGAGAAACAGAAGAGACAAAGGGATGGGAAATATAGCAAAGAAGAAAAAACAGAACAATTTGGATATAAACCTTCAGAGACAGGAATATGAGAGAGAAGGAAAAGGAAAATAAAACAAATAAGTGAAGTCCTGAAGCATACAGAAACAAGATTGTTGAGCTAAATAGGAAATCCCCAGAAAATATCTTCTCAATGGAAATATTATTCTTTTCTCACTTATTTTCTCTCCATGGAAGTATAAGAAAACAAACGAACAAGAATTGGCTTTAAACTGCTTCTGTCTGAGCTGCTAATGTTATTTGTTCAGTGTTAAGTATCTTACACAGATAAACATACAGATGTGTTCATATTGATGTCAGATCAAATTTGCCTTGACTAAGGCTAAATCCAGTGGAAATTAATTTCTGAGGCCACATCTTTATCAATGGAAAGATGCAGGGTCCTTACTGGGGATGATTCAGAGTGGCCACAGGTTTAGGTGCTCTGAAACACAACCCAGAATAGTCTCTCTGTTCTCCACTGGCAACAGGGGAAGATTAGTGTTTTTGTATATACCAGCAAGACACTCATGATACTTGACAATGTCATTTCTGGATGAGCTGTTGTGGCTAACTCTCTGAGTTGATAAAACTCATCCTAGAGGGTGGATTATTCGAGTGCATCCCAGTTAAGAGAATGTTACTGCAATTCATTGTTCAGTGCATGTGAAGTGATGTCACCAGTTCAAGTGGTTTTGTCAATTTTCTCAACAGTTCTCACCTAAAGAGATTAGTCACTTCAAGCTCTAAAAACCTTTTTTTCTTTTCCTTCCTATATCCCTAGATCAATAATTTGCCATGATTGTCATAGCTTTGTGTATATTACTTTGAAACATTGTAATCACTGCTAGGATAGCATTTTTTTTTTTTTTTTTTTTTTTTTTTTTTAATCTAGCGGGCAGTTTGCATAGAAGCCTGAATATAATCTTTCAGAAAGCTTCTTTATTGACTAACATTTACCTAATAGGTCTGTGCTCAAAAACATTATGTCAAATATTCACAGTGTTAATGAGAAAATCCATCTCTCTTGTAGTAGATGAACTTCTGCCCATTCTTAAGAAGCAGAATTCATTTAAAGAGCAAAAAATTTTAAGTAAGCTTAATTTTACTTGTTAAAATCATTTTCTTTTCCCCTGAGGTGGACTAAAACAGCAACTGAATATTTGTCAAAATTCAGAATTTCTGTATCGGTCATTAGGAAGAGTAATACAGAATGAAAAAGAATAAATGTAGAATTTTAAAGGGACAACAGACTTTTGAAGGTATACTTCCAGGGTAAAATATACACGTTGAATTGAAGAAAGTTTCTTTTCCTATTGTTTTTCAACTACATTATACAATAATAACATTACATTAAGGTCTTACTGGGTTAAATATTTTCAACTCCATTTTAGCAAGATACACCACCTACTTGATTTTTTTTTTTTTTTTTTTTTTTAACACATGAAGGAATTTGTGCTTTTCTATGGATTTTAAGTCCTGTTGTCATCTTCAGTGATGAGAAAGTTGTGGAAAAATACCATACAAACCTCCTAGGGGGCTTTGGTTTTGTTTTTAATTTGGGGATTTTGAGTTTCTTCTTTGCTCTTTTGTGCTTCACTCGCCTCGTGCAATTAAATTGGGCTCTTCATAAATGACAAAGGGGGATTGCCACTCCAGGTTTTTCTTCTTGATTCTCACAGGACATAGCTATCAAACTTTCTGGACAGATGAGTCAAGCTACTTTTATACAAGTCTGTGAACAGGATTATAAACTGGAAACAGTAATATCACTCCTGACTGTAAGAAAAGATCTGCTGATGGCAGTGTGCAAAGGTCAAGGCTAGAATATGGTCAGAGAGTCCTCTTTGATTCCAGGCATTTGTTAACCACTTTATTGCCACATGAAATATCCTTCTTTTTCTTTCCTTTCCTTCCTTTTCTCTGCTCCTTAGCATTTTCTTTTTCTCTCGCTATTGTTTTTGTTTGTTTGCTTGTTTGTTTGTTTGCTTGTTTGTTTGTTTGTTTCAACTGGCATTCCACTAGTTTCAGCGATTTCCTTTTCCAACTCCTATCTCACTTTTAATCAGCTAAAAAGATGAGCAGAGAAACAGCTAATATTGACATTAACAGGTTTTTCAATGCAGCAAGTGAGAGGAGCTTCACTGCAGAATATGTATGTGCAACTCACATCCGCCTATAGTTGATACCTATGTTGGCTCAGAACACAGATCAATGAGCAATATGACCACATTAGCACACCAGCTGGAGAATTAACCTTACTGAGAGGCAGGATATACATTCTCTTATACATTCAGAGTCCTTTTACTTCTAGTCCAAATGCTATTTTTCCTTTGTTTCAGAATGTCAGTTGGGCCCCCAAAAAACAGTATTTTTCAATTAACATTTAAAATTTCATAGTGGAAAATCTTTAGTTTTACGTGAGGATCAACATTAGTGTGGAAAAAAGGGTCAAAAAGCACTCCAAATCTTTAGTTCTACTGACAAAGTGTTTGCCTTTTGGTTAGTTGGTTGTTTTAAGGAAGGGAAGATTTGTACATGCATTTTTTTGACCGTACTTTTACTTGCATCCTATTTATTTGGTAAAAAATGTAGGAAATCATATATTGCTAGTGAGGCTGAGAGCTGAATGCCATTGAAATTAATGTGGAAAAAAAAAAAAAAATGTCTTTAGGAAAGAAGACGTACAAATGAGTCTCATGACTGGACAAATATATCCATAACTTTTGTAGTGTAATTAAACTATATTTTCATTTTCTTTTCTGCAGTGACAACTGTCCAGGGAAGGTCAACGTTTCCTTCTGAGTCCAGCTGGTAGTTAGGAAAATGATTCTGGTTTGCAGTAAGAAATAAAGAATTCAAAATTTTAGGAATCAAAGAAAGAGATATCAAAAATGTTAGTCTTTTGTGAGTAGAAAACAAATAATGGTTGAATGCTGTTATCACCAGAAGTCATTATCCAGTTGGAAATATGATTCCTCAAGCTGTCACTGTTCATGAATACTCTTGAAAAGTAAATGAAATTAGAAATTTTCATGGAAATTTTTCCTCATACTTTTTTTTTTTTTCCTATAGCTATTCTGTTTTGTTTTGGTTGGTTGGTTGGTTGGTTGGTTAGTTTGACTTTTTAATATAGACAAAGTTCTGATCTTAGGGAATAAGGTTTAGGTTAGGGTTGTTTCCATAAGGGAAAGAATGTGTGTCAATATGAATTCCTGTTTCTGAAAACTAGGATAAGAAAGTAATTTTACTGGTACAGCTGGATTTAGAGACGACGTCTTCATTAGCCAGTGCTTTCAATCATCTTGGATTGTCCTTGATCTCACCTTAGTTCTTACAGAACTGATACACTGCTATTACAAATCTGTTCACATAAAGCTGATGCAAACTTTCTTGAGTACTTGGGCTGTGTTTTGAAGAGTGAATTGATGCTGCATGGACTTCTTCATTTAAACAACCTTCATGTTTTTCAGTTTTGAGACCTAGTATTCAGCAGTTCTTTGTTCACATGATTACTCCTCTATCTGTGTGATAGATCGATTCAGATGAATAAGGGCTTTGAGGGAGACGTGCTGGCATACCAACATGTCAAAATTTAAGCTATGGTGACTTCCATTGACTTTACCCTCTCTATTCATGTACTTAAAGCCAGGGACATATTTAAGTACCTTGCTGAGTCAAGATTGTTCTATATTATAAAAGAAGGTGGTGAACACAAAGAGTGCCAATGCTGTCAGAGCTGATGAGTACACAAGTTGTTAGTGAGGAGTAGGAAGCAAGGCTTAGATCTGCAAAAGAGAAAGAAAAGGAAAAATGAGAATTAAAAAGGAAAAAAAAAAAAAAAGAAGCATTGAAAAGATGTGACAGCCATGACATTCATCCATAAAAATGTAAAGAAATCCGAAACTCTAAGGTCACTGATCTATCCTTTCTTCATCAATTGTGCTGAAGTAATGCAGCTCATGGCCTATTGAATGTAAAGATCCCCCGCTGTTCTCAAGTGCTGAGTAGAAAAATACAATGTGTGATCGACAAATTTTAGGCCCCAGTAGGGTGAATTAAGGACAAAGTGTTCTTGAGTACTGAATTTTTCTGCTTTCTGGGGTGAAATTAAGCCCCAAGCAGAGTCAGCATACAATTGCCTGTGGCAGGGGCCATTCCTGCTGTGGCTGAAGGCAAAAATGCACCAGAGATTTAATGAAAGGTTCATCAGGGATTCAGTTTTGATCCCATTTACACTGATCTTGTAAAATTGGAATAACTTCACTGAGGGCAGGGTGATCAATCTGTATAGAGAAAACAGTACTGGAAACAACACAGGCCTACAGTCTTTGTCTGCTTTCAGAGTATAAATGCCTTGAGAAAAACAGACAAATAAACTTCACAAGGCGTGAGATGCCATCCTTACCAAAATGCATACAAAATCCCCTACAGAAGGGAAGGTTTTTTTCCTACTTAAGCAGCCACTTCAAAAAAGTATATGCTCCATCTGTATTGTTAAAAAAATTATTGCATCCAAGCTGAGTAAATGTTCTAAGCAGTAGGCTAGGTTATGCCTGCTGATCTTTTCAACTGGAAAATTCTTCCTAAAGGGCAGAATGCAACATTATGGATCAGAGTCTACCAAAGGGAAAAAAATAAAAATAAAAAATAAAAATAAAAAAAAAGGGAGAGAGAAGAGAAAGAAAAAGAAAAAAAAAGGAAGAAAATAAGAAAATTACGCTGCAAGGTGATAAAAGCCCATCTGCCTGCTTTTGACAAGGCACTGTCATTCTTCACAGCTTCGCATCCTGTAGACATTTAGAGGGTCATAATTTCCAGTTCAGTTTTCTTTTTTTTCACCCCCCTCTCTTCTGAGTGGAGCAACGTGCTGAGGAGTAGGCTAAGACAGCCTGAACTAATTCATCTTGTGACCTTTTGGTGCCTTCAGAGCAAAGTGATTTAATAGCACTTAATCTGTCAAAAAACTGAAGCTTTGTAATAACTGTATATTAAGCCAGTTTTTATGGAGCATTAGCTGAAGTCCTTCCAGTTTACAAAATGGGGTGGTACCTTGTTGCCTTTTTTGTGGTATATTTTTTTGCCTTCTTCCATGAATCCCTGTTACTCAGGAACATCATTTTGTATTTAAGGGAGACAGGAAAATACTCATGACATGTAACTCTATGTATTATAGGGTCCATGGGAAAGGTCTCTACCCATCCCTGAGTGATTTATGCCACAGGGCTGTGGGAGCTGCCAGAGGATTGAGCAGGCAGTACATTCAGGCACCACTGGTAATGGAGGGATCTGCTCAGACTTGGCCATGTGCCACAAATGTTAACTTAGATTTAAAAATAAAAAAATAAAAGGGATTATTTGAACACAAAGCACTGAGGAGAAATTGTGACAACTGGTTCCATCTTCTCTCACAGCTTTGTTTTTGGACATATTTATCTAAATTAAATTACTTAATCTAATTTCCTTATAAAGTAATCCAAGTAGTAATACAGTAATTTTTTTGTATTATTTTTTATTATTATTATTTTAAGTCACTGATGTTAAAGGAATTCTGGACAGGGATGATCTTCTTGTCTGTTTGCACAATATAACCATTAAGGAATGTCATCTTTTGATAACACAGTTTGGTAAGAATAACTGTAAGAAGAAAGAGCTAGTCAAAAATCAGAATTTTTAGATCATCGTATTCACATTAATTTTTATCATCAAACCAGGAACAAAAAGTTGAAACATCAGAATTTCTTTGCCAAATCAAAGTTTCATTAAAGCAAATGAATATCATCTTCAAAAGGTTTTTACTGTGCCTGTGAGAGAGACTGAACTGTGTATTCTGAAAACTTCATAT
This sequence comes from Cygnus olor, assembly GCF_009769625.2. Lineage (NCBI taxonomy): Eukaryota > Metazoa > Chordata > Aves > Anseriformes > Anatidae > Cygnus > Cygnus olor. The sequence continues at coordinate 6,005,193 of NC_049198.1, read as the reverse complement.
GAGTTATAGACCAGAGATATAATGTAGAGGTTTGTAAGAGTATCAACTGTGTGATGTCCCCCTATCTCATTCTGCCCATTGTATTCATTGTACTGATGTAATGGACATTATAATCTCCAATGGGGAGTTAAATTGTTTGGGTTATCAGTAAACCCACAGGCAGCCACTTAGTGCTGTAATTAACTAAGACTGCCAGATATTACCAAATCTTGGTTTAGTGTGGTGAGTTCAAGGTCTTTAGATGCTGGGCAAAATAAGTGGGTATTAGGAATACATATGCAAAGTGAGCTTATCTCACTGCACTCACATATCCCAGGAACTTTACTTATTCTACATCAACTTTTCCAAGGAAAACAAAACAAAACAAAACAAAACACAACAAAACAAAACAAAACAAAGGGGGTGGGGAATGAAATAAAACTACCCTTTTAACCAGATATAAGTTAGCAAGATACTTCAGTAAACTTGATTTTGCTGGTAGTGGCCGGTGGAGAATCATTTTTAAAGCTGTAATGAAAGGCTAGTTTCAACCAGAACAACATAAAACAGCATATCTTCATAACCAACAGAGCAACAAACCACCAAACAATTATTTCTCTGGAAAAAAAAAAAAAAAAAAAAAAAAAAAAAAAAGTCATTTTTCATTAAAAACAAACAAACAAACAAAACCTTGTATCTTTGAACTACTGCTTGGTAACACTTCCTTCGTGCAACTTCTCTCCCGCTCCATTCATGCATCCCAGATTATTATCATTATTGTTACTATTATCTTAATGTAGTGTTTAAATTAGTCCTTTGTAAATTTTTTATAAATACACAGAACTAAAAACTTTCACTGCCCTTGAGAATGCAAGTTAGGCAAGATAAAGCACAGATAACTAGAGGGCATGATTTAAGACAGACGGCTCCAACTCTATAAATTTTCCCAGTTAGCATTAGAGTCTCTTAATATTTTATGTAATATTCCTTGCTTATATGTGACATTTTGTGCTTCTAATAAAGAAGCTAAAGACCTAGGCTGTATCTTTTCACACTCCCCTCCCATTATTTTTGTAAATTTGTAAGTATCGAATACTAGACATGGGG